>NC_087212.1:81226313-81276313 GCF_015104395.2 Macrobrachium nipponense | reverse complement strand
CCTCTTCAAGGAATCCGGCGTTTTGCATCTGTCTCTAACCGGCAAGACCTAAGGTTATCAACCCGATTATTTGATATTATAGACTGTTATTGGTGCCTTTAAGATGGCTCGGCCACCTATGTCTTTTGTGCACCCCTGTCGCACCCCACATTGGCTACAGGTATATACTAGTTCATAATATTTGTAAGATAGCTCATATAACTGCAATCACTGGAACTGTGTATCGTTCGTCGAAGAATTCATCCCCATCGTTATCCTCTAGCGGTGGAACCGTAACCGTCTCCTGTGTAGGCGGAACTTTAACTGCCTCATGGTCCCATGTCAGTGTTTCACGAACACTTTTTTTTGAATAATTGTAGATCCCGGCTGAGCGCGTGAACCATCTCGAAACAGCACTGCATGCGCCATTATTAAGTGTCTGCGACCCCTGTAGGTGTATCCTAACACCCTCTTTGTTGAACTGTAGATTCAACGTCTTCTGATGAAGGAATTGTAACCACCATCTCGTTTCCAACTTCAAATATCCCGTGACTCTCATGCAAGTACGTCTTGCACCCGCCTCGTAGAAGATTGTAGACCCCTGATTTGTCCCAGAATGTATCTTGAGACAATCCATCGACGACATCTGTCCATGCAAAGGCGACCCATAACATCGTCGCCCGTGTGAAGATCCGACATCTGGCGTTGTAGATCCTAAGTTGTTTTTGATGTCACCCTCGCGTGACGTTGGGAATTCTCTAAAGTCATCGTGTGTCCGTGTTTCGTTATTAATAGGTTCTAGTTGACTTTTTGATCTTAGAACAAATAAAGTCTTGCTTTAACACACGAATCTGTCATAAACTAATACACCCAATCTCATAGTCAATTATTAAGGAATAAAATTCCTCACTAAAATAAAATATGATCTTTATCTACTTAACCCTTATAATTAATCCCGTATCTGACAAATATAAGATCAAAAACCCCCATAATGTCTATACAGCAAACCCTTGTAATGTTTATACAGCTAACTTCCATCAAACATAATGTTGAATATCCCTTCTATCTTATGTATCCCAAGATAAATTCTACCTCCTTTCTATAATAGAAATCCTATGTAAAGCTACCATAAAAAAAATAAACGCTTAAACACGATTACAACTTTCCCTTGTAGAAAAAATAATAATAATAACAATCCAGCTTTTCCCATTACAAAATGTATAAGGAGAAAAAAAATATATAATTCAGCGCTTTTCCATATAAAATGTAGTATGTATCGTCACGCAAATTGATGCCGCAACATATCAGTATCGACCTGAATTGACCCCTTAAATTCTTCCCCATGGAATGTCATCATCGACATTACGGAAACGATGCAAATCTCTGAGTAATCAACTCGAAAAGAAAATATCAATAACTGGTCTCATCACAGCATTGTCAGCATTGCCACCTGTGTATACAGCATTTGCTCAAATCGCACTATGGACTTGTCTAGTCAGACTCATACACTCGGAAATCATCATTCCTTCAAATGACCCAAAAAATCATTTATTAAATCGGCGATGGGAGTACTCAATAAATCTTTACTGATACTATAGAACCACATTCCTCAAAAATTATCCTCAGGACATCCTCGTTGTAACCTCAAGGGTACCCCAAAATCATCCTCGAAAACGTGTATTAGAAAAAACCACCAAATATAGAATATCCCCCACAGGCTAAATCATAAGCCATTTGACCACCAATGTACCTCAAAGTAAGTCATTCAATAGTAGAAGAATGAAAGGGAAAAAACGTTACATTAAACTGATTAATCACATTTAGTCATCAATTTGCAAAATCTGAAAAAAATGCAACTGCATGATGTTATTATTAGTTACTACTACCAACCCTTTACAGTTTAGATATGTGAGTTAATTTTGACCAACCTGTCTTTTCATCTAAGACTACAAATCTGTTTCCTGTCTTTTCCTCAATAACTCTAAAAGGACCTTCAAATTTCGGACCCAATTTGTAATTTAGTTCATTTCTCACATTGATTTCTAAAAATAGATTGTCTCCAACAGCAATTTTAACATCGAATTATTTCTTGTTACTTCTTCCCACCATTTCTTGGGTCGTAGCCTCGAGATTACGGCTGAGACAAGCATGACTCTCCTTTGTTGTGGAAATTAATGCTTTGATTGTATCTTCTCCGTGATGAGGCATAGTTAACAAAACAAATGCGCCACTTTCTTGGCAACCAAACAATGCTTCAAATGGAGACATTTTAATGGAATCACTAACCATAGTGTTGATGTTATGTCTAACATCATCGATATATTTGTCCCACTTTTTATTATTTCCTCCTACAGTCTTCCTGAGAGCTTCGAGCACTTTCCTGTTTGCTCTTCCATACAACCCCTAAGCTTCAGGTCTGTATGGAATAATTGTTACTTTCTGTATCCCCATGACCTCTGCCAAACATTCTAAAGTTTTGTTTACAAATTCTCTGGCATTCATGGTCAATAAAATCTCGGGTGAGCCATACCTACAAATGATACCATTGAGAAATGCTATAGCTACTTCTTCAGCTGTTTTATGCTAAAGTGGAAACATTTCTACTATCCTCGTTAGTTCATCTATTATTACCAACAGGTACTTATTCGCACATCTAGATTCACAAACATTTTCCTAGAATATCCATATATATTCTCTGAAAAGGTCTACTTGGTATCGGATATGACCCTAATTTGCAGGAAGTTATCCTTGCGGGTTTGCAAGCATTGCATACTGTACAGTTTTTCACAAAATTTTCCACATCTTTCCCCATATTTTTCCAAATATATTTAGCACACACCTCATTATACGTTTTTCTATCCTCAAGTGTGGACTACTGAACCTGCAATGTACAATATCCAAAACTACTGGAATTAGGACTTTCGGAATTACGATCTGTATCGTGTCTCCTTTACTTTCACTAGTCCTTAATTTATATTTAATTTTCCTGACCAACAGATTACTTTCTAATTCTGAACCTTAAAAAGATAACTTATAACCTTTCCTGACTGATTCCTCTCAAAGAAACGCTTTTGTATCTGACAAAATTTCATCTTCATCCTGCCTTTGCTCTACGAGACTCATATCCCATTGTATAGAATCACTAGTAACTAGCGTAATTTGAGATCCTTCCGTGTCATAAAAATTTCTACTACGGGCATCCGTGACTACATTTAATTTGCCTTCTATTTATTTGAGCTTTGCAGCGAAGTTCCTGATAGTTAAGAACCATCGAGCTCTTTTGGGTGACAAACAGGGTTTATTAAAAAGATCCAATAATGGCTTGTGGTCTGTAAGGACTTCTACTTTATTCCCCATCAGTAGCATTCTAAAATGAACCAAACTTGATACTATTGCAAAGGCTTCTTTATCTACGATAGCCATTGATCTCTCATTGTTGTCCTTTGTCCTAAATTTCCTGCTATAAAACGCTATAAGATTGAATTTCCCATCAAATTTTTGCATAAGGCAAGCACCTATACATTCCTGACTGGCATCAGTCACTAATGTGAATGATATGTTGTTATAACCGAGCTACAGGAGTTAAAGGGTAAAAGATCATTTTAAGTCTTAAAAATAATTTTCGGTGAAGGTCACCAGAAGCTTTAAGATAATTACTTTGTTTCATGTGACTGATGGAAAAAAACCTTTGTAACTCCAATGGAACTATGGATTAACAATAAAATTCTCTCCACACTAGGAAACAATGTTTTCAAACAATTTGCAAAGAGTTTCCAAACTTTTTGCAAACAATGTATCCTCTCCAGACCTCAGTTGTCATCAGGATGCTTGTCGGCGCAGTAACCTCTGTATTCTACTTGGCTATATTAATGCTTTCGAGGAAGAACAAGTGAAAGATAAAGAGATCATTGAGGAAGTTTTTAGAAAAAAAGGAGTGTGTCCTAGTAACTTGCTTCTGGTGGAATCGAAAAGATATATACATATATATATATATATAATATATATATATATATATATATATATATCTATATATATATATATATATATATATATATATATATAACACATGCACACGTTATACATGTGCATATACACATATATGCGTGTACACACACACACACACACACTACACACACACACACACACATATATATATATATATATATATATATATAATATATATATATATATATATATATTTATATATATATATATATATATTGTGATGTCTCCAAGCCAGGGTTCACACATCACAGAGAATAAGCAAGTTTTAATTTCAAACTTGAGTAAAACTAACAATCTAATAATAAAAGAACACCATAATTTACAGTTACTGTTAACCCAGCTTACCGTATGAAACAAGGAATCACTTAAACATTTCTACAGGGCACAGATATCAAAATTAAACAACTTTAAATATAATAAATTTTCACTCAAGATTTATAAAAGAATACAAATACATTACAACACTATGGTGAATAAGACAGATACTCCATTGGGAATTTAATCACAGTGGCCAACAAAAGCACTCTGGAAACAGGGTAACTAAAAGGTTCATTCAGGGGATCTCAAAAAAAGGTACAGTAAAATGCACTGTACACTACCATCACGTCAAATAATACTAGGTATATACAAATATCTTGGTTTAAAGCTCTTTGGGCAATTATTTAAAAATTGTTCCTCCAAATGACCCATAAAAAAGTTTGCAAACAACGGTCCTAATGGGGACCCCATAGCAACTCCCACGACCTGCAGGTAGAGGTGCTTATTTAAGATGAAAGTTGAATCTTGCAGAGCAAGTTCTAAAAGGGTTTTAAAAAACTGTCTATTAAAACCATAAAAAATCTCAGCATCAACAGGTACTTTAGTGAATAAGGACTCAACAACGTCTAGGCTAACCATAAAAAGTTCACCGTCATGTAACAGCACTTGCTGTTGAAAATCAAAACCATTCTTTAACGTGAATTTCGATATAGAATATTCGTTTAGAAGTGTAACCAGAATCTTTGAGATGTTATAGGCAGGACTGCTGTAGGAAGACATTATGGGTCTCATTGGTATACCATCCTTATGTATTTTAGGGAGTCCATATAATATGCCAAAAGATGAACCTGTAAGAAATAGTTAGTGAAATACCTCCTCATTAATAATCCATCTTGTTTAAGTTTTCTAAGAAAACGGTTGATTTTGTCCTCTGTTTTTGTAAATATCAACAAAGTTAGGTTCACCAATAAGTTTGAATTTAGAGTTATCCGACAGAATTACGTTCATTTTTTTCAAGATAGTCAACCAAGAATTACTATACCTTTGCCTATGTCAGGTTTGCATATTACTATGTTATCAACGTGACCAAGTTTCTTCAGAATTTCAGAGTTATCTTTCCTAAAATATGGAACCCATTTTACCTTAAGTTTCTTTTATGTATCGTGAAGTAGCAAGGACAATTTATGTTGCAAGCTAGACTTGTTAGAATAGTGAAGAACCTTGAGTCTCTGAAATGTATTAATGATTTTATTACTGATGTTCAGTCTCGCCACCAGAGAAAGTTGAGAGCTTTGGGGATATGTACTCCTGATTTTAGCAATCGTAATTCTTGTATTTTTAATTATTCTAACTATGTCCTTTCCAAAAGAGAAAAATTTTTGTTGCTGTTTGGCCTTGACTTCTGTGTCCTTTCTTACAGACCTAACTTTGCTTATTTTTATTTGCCTTTCAGGTGCTCTTTCGAGGTGATCTTTAGACCACTTAGATATACATCAGATTGGGCCTCTTTTCATATTGAAATTGAATTTTTACTTGAGTATTTCACAAAAAAACTCATTCCAAAAAATTTAGTTTTTAGCATTACCAACAAAATGTTAGCAAGGTTTGTTTCCAAACCTACATTGAACTTTGATGTTCCAAAATTAACTATGTATGCACCAAATCCCTTTATTCACTCCGCCAATTTACGTTCCAAGGTTAAACAAATTATTGAAAAGGAACTAGGATTTTTTAAATTAAAACTCATTCCTATGAACCCTAAGAAAATTGGAGGTTTATTCAGTTATAAGGACTAGCTTCAAGAATTCATGAGATCCACCATAATATATAAATATCAATGCCCAAGATGCCTTGGTAATTACGTTGGATTCTCTCGAAGGCTGTTGCAGGTTCATTATTATAGTCATCTAGGTCTTAGTTATAGGACAGAGTCAAGAATATCCAATCCCAAATTTTCTAATATAAGAACTCATGCATCTAAATGCAAAATTACTGTGAAAAAAAAAAACATTTTTCAATAATAGGCACTACTAAACAAACAGCCTACTTAACGATCCTTGAGTCTTTATTTATCAAATGTATATCTAATGTTTCTTTGTCTCCTCTCTCTCTGGCCTATGTGTTGTCTGGGCATGTACGAACTGTTGTGGTCTCTTGTCTCTTTACCTTTCCCTGAATAGGTAGTGTGGACAGGCCTATAGATGCAAAAAGGGATACGTGTCTGTATCCCTGCAACTCTTAAGTACCATGGACGTCTTGAGAATATTTTTATTGATGTTTCCTTTGATAACTCTTAAATTCTTGTTCAGTGGAATGGCAGGTTTTATTATTGTTCACTTAGTAATGAGTAGAGCATTCCAAATCACAAGAATCGTATAGCCTAAGGTGACTTGAAACGTGAATAACCAAATTGCAGCCTGAGACCTACACTAGGAACCTAGATTACTATACTCATTTGAATTGACATTCGAGATATGACATTGTGTTGTGTATACCAATGAGTACATAAATGTATATTAAATTATATTAACTTACTGGGATTGTGAATGAAGTATTTGTTATTGTGAATGACGAGATCACTATCCTAGTTGTAACCTTCATTTAAAGCACATCACTAGAAAACAACCCTTATTCTAGGAATGCTTATCCCCTAAAGGCGATTTCCCCAAACCAACTTTGGACAGAGAATACTCAATTGATTACCATACAGATATTTCAAGGTCTTCTCATCGTCTTAACTGTAGATGGTCATACTCCATTTCTGCACCATGAAATGTAACAGCAGGAGAATTTTACCCAATAAATAAAAATTTTAATAACACACTTATGCTGAAAAGGATTTTATTCAGAAAACATACCCAAAAACTACATCTTATACATTATTACTGAAGAAGATATAAATGAAATGATCCTTAATTTAATATTTTTCTTATTTAAAAAAATTAAAAAGGAGTTTTTTTGGAAAAAAAGTGCCAGATTGATTTCTTCTGGTATGTGACTCTTCTTGGGTCATGAGACTATGCCCTAGCCGAGTCCCATCCCTCCAGCTCTGCTACAATCTGTATGGGAGACAAACCAAAAAGGGTAAATTTTTCAGTAGGTAAAAATATATATATTTTTTAAAATTTATTTATTCTTCCCACACTTGTAGTATGGCTAATTATACTTAAAATGACTCGAACACATCAATGACACATACAGAACTTTACACTCACCTGTTAAATGCAGTCACCACAGACAGGATACAGATGGCGGGGACGCATGGGTCTGACGCACTTGTTGCATCTGTGATGCGTCTTCCTATCCGACTTCGACAGCCCATCACAACAGTGCACCATTGACTGAGCTTGTGAGTCAGAGAGATGTAGGCATGTAACGAGACTGTCTCTCACAACTGTGTTTGACCGATCACCAAACGCATTCGGGCAACTATCCAAATAAATGCTACAAAGCATAGTACCTTCCTATCATACAATACGCATTTCCACTTACTTAGATGAGGAAAATATATGCAAAGATACATTGAAACTTACGGTAAAGTACAACCCCTCTTGTCGAAGTTTCGATAACAGGTATGTGTTATTAGATTAAATAGTGATATTACACCTTGTATGTTTTTCATTAAATTAGTATTTCATTGGCACCTTTCACTCTGCGTTCTCGGGGATGTAATATAGCAATTAGTTTGTCTATGAAGTTCTTTCCAAGTCAGTTTGGTAACTGAGATTACTATTCTTTATAGGTTCACCAGAGAGAAATATATTAAGGCCAAAACTGCGACGTGTTTGGGATAAAACCAAATAGATGAAGAATACAGTTTCTCCAGATTCAGAAGGTTATCATGTGCAAAGAGTTTTTACGATTTGCACAAAGAGCTGGGTAAGTGTACAACTGTAATCGTCTTGTTTTCATTGTAAATTGGCAAGCTAAGAATATTTGTTAATGCCATTTTGTTTGAGTGATTCATCACTCGTATTTCTTTTGCTTGTCTGATAAGCACAACACGCATAAACATTTCCAGAGTAACTGAACTTGCCATAAATATTACATAGAATGATACAGTCTTTCAAACACAAAGCAAATATATTCCGGAGTCATCTAAAGGATGCTGCTCACTCCGATTCTGGGTTGTCTGAAGTAAAGAGCCTCGGGCCTTCCACTTGTTATGGAGCCGATTTCAGACTCCATAAAATTTGGTGTCAGCTAGAGTCTTTTTCGGCTCATAAGTCCTAAGAGGAAGACCTCTTGTGGTGGGTCAAAAACCCCTCTTAGGAAATGCCTAATGAGGGCTACCTCTCGGTTTGGGGTTCCGAGACAGGACAGGTTTATGACGTCCCCGCGCCAATCCAGGAGTCCAGACTCCTTTTCTTTCAGCTTTGTCAAGCTGTTTCTATCTCTTGTCATTTCTTCATTTCTTCCATTGGATGCCATCTCATCTTCCTCACTCCGGCCATCCTCGTCTTCATGTCCCTAACACTTCCATTTCGATGATCTTGGTTGCGACATATCGCTCATCATCTCCAATACTCATCAGATGCCTAAACCACATCAACCTCTGGCTTTTGTTGACATTTCTGAGTTTTGCTAATCCCCTGATGCTCTCATTTCTTATTCCATCTTTGGTTTTTAACATAATGAGCATTCAGCTGTAATTTGGAGGCACTTTCGCACTTACTGGATTATTCTCTCACTTTTCTATACCTCTCTCAGCCACCTATCAAACCCTTTCTAGGTCTTGATCTCCTCTTTCCATCTGTATAATTTCTACAGAATAGTAATTGATTATTTTTTGTAACCTTTATTATTACTTTTCATGTTTAATGCATGTTTGGTTGGTTTATTAAACCAGTTAGAATGCACCATATTTCCCAATATATATATATATATATATATATATATATATATATATATATATATATATTATATATATATATATATATATATGTGTGTTGTGTGTGTGTGTGTGTGTGTGTGTGTGTGTGTGTGTGTGTGTGTGTGTGTGTGTGTGTGTGTGTATGTATGTAAATATTCGTTTCTTCAAAATCTTAAATTTCCAAAAGTTCTTCATCGATTGCTTGGAAATTATGACACAACATTTAATTCGAATACACGCATGTTTTTATAATGGGGTTCATTCTACCTACCCCCTCCGAAGAGGGTGAGGGTGAGAAGGGATTCCTGAAACGGAGCTGGTTTCTGCCTTTGGAACGGGATGGTTATGCCTGTAGACTTAGTTACTTTACGAATGCATCATACATCATTTCTGCATATCATTTATCATTTGGAAAAGAATACTATAGGGTAAACATCAATGACATCAAAGAGGTTGGAGATTGAGAAGGGGGTGGGCAGCGAGAGAATGAGAGGGAGAGGAAGTGATAGAGAGTAGATGCGGTGTTAGGGAGAAGGAAAAGAAAGAAAGAGAGAGAGAGAGAAGAGAGAGGAGAGAGAGAGAGAGAAGGAGGAGGAGAAAAAGAGGGAAGAGAGACGAGACTGAGTTGAACGAGAGAGAGAGAGAGAGTTTGGAGGAGGAGAGAGAGAGAGAGTTTGTATTATGTAGAAAAAAAGAAAAAACAAGGAAAAAAGAAAAAAAAACGAGAAAATGATTGTGGAGAGAGAAAGAGAAAGTAAAAGAAAATAGTGGGAGAGAGAGAACAAGAGAGAGTAGAGGGGGTGATAGGTGGGAGAAGGATGGATAAAGTGAGAGAGAGAGAGAGAGAGAGAGAGAGAGAGAGAGAGAGAGAGAGAGAGAGAGAGAGGAGCGATTGTTTGGGAGGAGAAGAGAGAGAGAGAGAGAGAGAGAGACCTTACCTTATCTTACACCTTACAGCTCGTTTGGGTTGCTCCAGGTCCCTCAGTGTGAGGCACCTCTAATGTCTACCAGAGAATTGCTAGTACATCTTCCGGTATATTTTGCCTCTTCCAATCTTGGATGGTCTGGGATGCAGCTTAGATATTTGTCAAGCTTATTCTTAAACACATCTATGCTCACTCCTGATATGTTCCTCAGAGTAGCTGGCAACGCATTGAATAGACGCGGCATTGTCGATGCTGGTGCGTAGTGGATTAATGTTCGGTGTGCTTTCCTTAGTTTTGGTATAGTTTTTGGCACTATTAATCTACCTCTGCTTGCTATTTTCTGATATTTTTAGCTCCATGATGTTTTTGGTAATTTCTTCTATCTGTCTCCATGCCTGTATTATAATGTAGCGCTCTCTTCTCCTTTCTAGACTATATAATTTTAGAAATTATAGTCTTTCCCAGTAGTCAAGATCCGTAACTTCTTCTATTCTAGGGGTAAAGGACCTTTGTACTCTATCTATTTGTACAATATCCTTTTGGTAGTGTGGGTATCATAGCATATTGCAATATTCAAGTGGATTACGTACATACCTTTTATAAAGAATAATCATGTGTTCTGCTCTTCTTTCTTTTTTTTTTGAAGTGCCATAACATTCCCATTTTTCCTTTGCATTTTGCCAATAGTATTACTATTTGATCATTGCATAACATGTTCCTATTCAACATCACATCAAGGTCTTTAACTGCTTCCTTATTTGTGATTGTCTAGCTATTAGGTCCCCTATATGCATATAGCTTTCCTTCTTTATCTCCATAATTTATTGATTCAAATTATCAGAGTTAAGTACCATCCTATTTACCTCTCTAATTATTCTTGTGTCATCGACGAAACTACTCACTACCGAGTCCTTAACTTTACGGTCTATGTCTGCAATTATAATAACAAACAGCAATGCAGCTAACACCGTACCTTGTGGCACACCAGGCATTACCTTAGCTTCATCCAATTTCTCATCGTTGGCAATCACCATCTATTTCTGTTTTGTAAAAATTCTTTTATCCATCTTCCTACTTTGTCCGCAATATTATGATTTCTAATTTTCTTTGCTAATATATTATGGTTTACCTTGTCAAAAGCTTTTGCAAAGTCTGGGTAAACCACATCTGTTTCTTTTTTGTTTATCATATTTTTATTTATGTTCTCACGGTGGACTAACAGTGGGGTTTGTGTACTTTTTCCGGATACAAACCATTTGCCTATATTCAACAAATAATTTTTCATTAAATGTTTCATTATATTTTTATTCATTACCCTTTCTTACACTTTCATAATATGTGATGTTAGACTCACAGGCCTATAATTATACTTGCCTCTAGTCTTGATCCACTTTTGAAAGTAGGAGAGGGAGAGTTGGTATTAGTGAGAAGAAAGAGGGAAAGTGACAGTGATGTTTGGACAGAGAAGGAGAAAGTAAGTGAAAGGAGCTTCCTCTTTTCTTTCTTTTCCATTTAACCAGATTGAGCAGCAGCAATGTGTGGCCGGGTACAGCTAGTATATATATATATATATTTATATATATATATATATATATATATATATATATATATATATATATAATATATATAATATATATATATATATATATATATATATAGATATATATATATATATATCATATATATATATATATATACACGTGAATACCACAGGAAAATGGTAGTCAGAAATCCTAAGGGCTATACGTATCTGTAGCCCGCAGTTTATTGACGCTGAGATTAAAATTATTTATGATATTGCTAGAAAAACATTTTATTTAACTAGTGACAAACTTGAATTTAGCAAGCATAACATTCTAAAATTACCCTATGATGGGGAGGTTTCTAGGTATTTCTATAATTTTAAAGCCTTTTAACATAAATGTTGTTTTCAGTAATATTAACGTCAAGAGTTTAGTAGTGACAAATTTTCCTAAAAGATCTTCCACACTGCATATATGAAATTCCTTGCAAAAAGTGTGATAGAGTCTATTACGGACAAACCGGTAAATCTCTTTCACAACGTCTCAAACAGCACCAATATTCTGTGAGAACTGGGCAAATATCGAATGCATTATTCGTACATATGAGAGATTTAGATCATCCTATTATATGGAGTCAAGCAAGAGCCTTAATCCCAAGTAATGGCACAGTTAAAAGGAATATCATTGAATCTTGTTTTCATCAAATGTCAAACTAATGGTAAAACGTGTTCTAAATTTAAGTCTTGGTTTATTTAAACTTATGCCTTCCTTTTAATGAAACAAAACCGTTTTAGGGATAAATATAAGCAACAAAATTAATATATTCAGTTTTTACATGTACGGATACTTTGTAGTTTCAGGTTACGGTTATATGTATGTTTTAGGCTTTTGAACCGTGTAATATCCGATAATCCTGGATTCTTTTAATTTTTGCCCTTTTGGCAATTAACCATCTGGTATTCTTGATCTTGTTGTTTATCTGATAACTTTCTCTCCAATTGTATTTCATTCGTTCCTTGACAATGTCTTAGTAAAGACGAAAGCACTTGGATTTCTGACTATAATTTTCCCCAGTGGTATTCGCTTATATATATATATATATATATATATATATATATATATATATATATATATATATATAATATATTATATATAATGTGTGTGTGTATTTGTGTGTGTTTGTATATATATATATATATATATATATATATATATATATATATATATATATATATATATATACTACTTGAAACATTCCAAATACCTGGTTATTATATATATCATATATATATGTATATATATAGTATATACATAAAATTCTCTCGAAGCATTCCAAATACCTGGTTATTATACTTACTAATCATTGACTTCAAAGTTACCTCACAACAACCAGATACTTGAACTTTCATAACAAGTAAAATGCAACCAAGTACTTTAATGGCAACAGCGACCCCTTAAAAAGCTTTATCATATATTTTCTGAGAAATCAGGCTACGTTTATCAGTACAAGTCTGAGGTGTTCACACAGGCTTCACAACTTCAAAACTTCAATAGTCTCCCTGGTCTCAAATCACTTTAAGATAATTCAAGGAAAAACACAATCTATAACTTTGGCATATACACAGATTTATTTCTATCACTCGTGGTTAATGAAGGAAGCACTGCCATAAAAACCTTAAATGCAAAAAATTATTTTCAAATTCAAGATTTACAGGTAGAATTCACAGTCTTACTGTATAGCAAAAACTTACCATTACTTGAAATCATCACAATGTTATTTTATTCTTGAATTAAAATATTAAAAAAAGATTTAAAAAACATTAATCTATCAAGAAATTAAACTAAACAAGCTGAGTTTAAACTATTAAGAAATACTTAAAATTTGAAAAGAAATCTAAGTAAATACAAATTATATCACACGTGATAAAGTGCGAAATTAAATCATGTATGTAATGTGAAACTACAAAGAAATACTGAAGAAAATTCATCAAACAAATCAAACCAATGAAAAAATATTGAAAACACAAAATGTGTAAATGTATCAAACTTCTCAAAATAAAAATCTAAAACAATTAAATAAGAAGTTCAAATAAAAAAAGTACACACATAAAAATCAACATGTAACTATAATGCCTCAGTAGTATTTTTAAGACAGGACTTGAACTGTAAAAATATCACTATACCCTTCACCCAAATTTTACTTTTGCTGTAGCTTCAAAATTCACCAGACACTTGATAAGCCTGTTACAAAAGACACTAATAAGCAATGTTACGAGATGTACACTGTTTTAATGTTAAATATTAGATCTCCCAATAAGTTACTTAAAAGAAGTGACCATTACAAATTAATTACGTTATATTTTCTTAAAACGAACTTTTAAAAAATTACCATCAAAGGAAAATTTACTGTCTCTGGTACATAACCATAGAAGTTCGGCATGGCCATGGGTATTTTTTATTATCTCCTGTCCTTAGCAATATTTATATGGAATTTTCTGATACAAAACTCTTTCCAAGAATTTTGTCTCAAAAAAGTATATGGTTTACGCTCAATAATTTAGTCCCTTCAATAATATTTATGGCAGATGAAGAAAGATATTAGAATTTAATTTTTTATGTAAAAGTCCATAGAAATGATAAAAATTTCAACTTTTCCACCTTTCGAAAATCAGCTAATATTGCTCCTTTTGTTCATTATTATTCCAGTCACCATCAAAATTTTAAATTATCTGGGTTTTTTTTCTGGGATGTTCCTAAGGGCTCTGTGTTTGTAGCCCGCAGTTTATTAACGTTGAGATTAAAACAATTTATAATATTATCTTGAAATTTAAATACCAAAGGACTTTTGTATATATAGCATGGAAAAGAGCTAGGAAAAAAGATTCATATAACTAATGACTAACTTGAATTTAGTAAGAATAACATTCTCAAATTACTGTATGATGTAAGGTTCTTAGATATTATTAGAATTTTAAAGCTTTTCAACACAAATGTTTTCAGTAATATTAATGTTAAGAGTTTACGAATAAAATATTTCCTAAAGTTCTGGATGCTGATATGAAATTCCTAATAAAATATAAAATATGTGATAAAATATACTACGGACAAAGTGGAATATCAGTTTCACAACGAACCAAACAACATTAATATTTTGTGAGAACTGGGCAAATCTACAATGCATTAATCGTACATATGTGATTTATATTATCCTGTTAACTGGAGTCAGGCAAGATCCTTTATCCCATGTAGTGACACAGTTAAAAGGAATATCACTGAATCTTGTTTCATGAATTCAAATAATGGAATTGTCCTCAATTTAAGTCTTGGTTTGTTTAAACTCGATGTTCTCATAGTTAACACAACCCATATTCTGTTGAATTCCTCTAATGCCAAACTGGAAAAATTTCCCATTGCCTTTTCTGTAAAACTCCGGAATAATATTTTGTACAAGACAATGAATCCTTGTGCTCCATTCTCTCTAACCTGTGTCTCCCTTTCTCTTTTACATTTAAATATAGATTTATTTGTTCATTTGTGAATCTCTGTTGGGTTCGTATTACTTCGTATCCTCGTTTAACTTACTCCAACGTATTTTGAGTATAATAATAACGGTAATAATAATAATAAACTAGATCATGAATTTAACTCAAGGAAAAGTAGATCCTTCCATTTTCAAACGCTTCAAAAGTTATGGTTTAAATAAGCTCATAGATTTAATTTATTTTCCATCTCTCATTATAATAAATATCTGGTAAGTTTTTTGGTAAAAATTTTAATTATTTCATAACCATCGGTTTATTTCTTTTACTTATCATCCGTTCTCTCTCTCATTCTCTCTCTCTCTCTCTCTCTCTCTCTCTCTCTCTCTCTCTCTCTCTCTCTGTAGCTGTCCAACTTCTTTAACTTTATTTTGCTACCACTGAAACCTATTCTTTTAGATCAAATACTTTAATCGATCTTCATGAGCCTCAAAAATTTGATTATAATTACGACAGTCCTCATCATCCTAAAGGAATTTCTAGTGAACACTGCTTCCTTCAACCTCCCTTTGGGAGCCTGTCTTTTCCTCGTCCTCATGAAGGTCAGGAACCGAGGACTCGTTCCTCATCAAAAAGATCTCTTGAAGGCAGAGCATTTCACTCACTTTTCTTCTTCGGGCATCGGAAATAATGAATTCATCGTAGTAGGTAAGAGTCAAGTTCAGTACCGTGTGGGTAAACATACGTTCACAGATACTTTTGATGTAGTTTAACACACTAATATGTATCCAGTTGTAATTATGGGATATCCATCCATGTCCATCCATGACGTGTTCTAATTCGTGCAAAACATGGCGTGTTTATCAACAGAAAATTCCACAGGTCCTCACACACATTAAAATCTGTTTCTGATCAAAGGGAGACAGATAGTCAAAATGTAATGTACACTGAAGGATCTAGAACCTGTCTTACGAATGAAGATATCGTTCAAGCCACCCAATACAATTCTCAGAAACCGGCCTTGGCAACGTACACGCAGATACTCGGTCCAAACACAGCATTGTATCTCTCGGTACTCATGAGAAACACTTTGCCCGGGTCAGAAGTTTTAATTCTTCCTGACTCGCTGAAAATCAAAGGACTTTCCGCAGCACAAGCTTTGTACACTGTTGACTCCCATCGCCAGGACAATATTGAAGTCTGTAACCACCAGAACACCAATTTAATAATCAGAGAGAATCAACATGTCCTAAATGTTGAGGTATATAAGCATAGAATTTTTAGTCACTGAAATTAATCCAGCGAGACCCACTGAAGACGAGTCTCCTTTGCAAACAATCGGAGCTAAAATAAATGTAGATATTCAGGATAAGGGAACCAGACAGAAATTTTTGAGCTCCTGTCCAAATATAACGATGTCTTTTCCACTAGCAAGGGATCTCTGAGAAAATCAGACGTAATCGAGCATCACATCAAGTTTTTGGGTGAAAATAAGGTCATCTACGTACCCTCGTATTGCCTTCCTATGAAATTTCAGAATGGAATTAATGAAGAAGTGGATAAAACGTTAGCAGAAGGGTTATCCAAAAACCCAAGAACCCTTATAAATTTCCTTTAATTGTTGTGCCAAAGAATGATCGGACATGGCGAATATGTATAGATTTCCGTCGTCCTAACGAGGAAACGATCCCGATCGGTCCTCAATGCCACATAACGATGACATCTTATCCCTGTTAGATCAGAATTAATATTTCACTTCATTCGACTTACTTGAAGGCTTTCACCAGATACCCTTAGGTAAAGGATGCACACATTACACCGCTTGTAGCACGACAAGGGGACCTTACGAATGCTTATGTATACCTTTTGGTTTACACTGCGCCCGATCACCTTTGCAAGAATGATGAATATGGTGTTTGGTGACCTGCTAGGGGTAATCCTCTGTGCTTCTATGGATAATCTTGTAATTTTTTCTAATACCATAGAAGAGCACTCGTATAAACTTGCCATTTCTTCAGAGATTAAGACAGTATAATTTAAAGGTAAAAATGTCCAAATGTGAATTTTTACAAGACGAACTAGTCTGTTTGGGTTTCACGGTATCCCGTCAAGGTCTTCAAGTAGTCCATGATAAAGTTTCAGCCATCAGCAATTCCCCGTACCCACCAATGTTAAAGGCATACAACAGTTTCTTGGCATGTCCGGATATTATTGCCAGTTCATAAACAACTATTCACTAATTGCCGCGCCTTTAACTGAACTCACTAACAAAGATGCAGAATTTATATAGAAAGAAACACATCAATTTACTTTTGTTACATTAATCGAGAAATTAAACACCTCATATCTTAAATTTCCAGGTTTCAGTACAGAATTCGTTATTGCAACTTATGCCTCAGACAAGGAGTAGGAGGAAAACTACTTCAATAATATGACTACAAGCTCTTCCCGATCGCATTTTATTCATGTAAACTGAAACCATATGAAAGCAAATACGCAGTTATAGTTAAAGAAAGGTCAGCTATTTTGAATTCATTGGTACATTTCAAGTTTATAATTTACGACTGTCCTCTTAAGGTCCTTACCAACCATAAAGCCTCTCACAGACTTCTTCAAAGTCTTTAACCACAGCCTTAAAAGAACGAGATGGCATATGATCACTCAGGACTTTGTTGAAGACATGATACTTACCTGGGGAAGCAATACCATCACTGACGCGTTCATACGCAATTAAGTACCAACGCATTCGGAACCAGTTACATTCGAAAATGATCAATCACTTGACCAAGCAATAGATGACTCAGAAGACACGGGGTGGAGCGCAGAATCGATACAGACTGAACAACAAAAAGACCCTGAGTTAAGTAAAATAATAAACGCTTTGAACGGAAATCCTAAAGGAAAGGAATACATGAAATATTCGCAACAAAATTTCGTCATCAAGGAGAATATTCTGTGTAGATCCGTGACTAGGAAAACCCGAAGTACATCGCAGTCGACTAACGACCAGGTGGTAGAAGTACTAATCTCTCTCAAACTGACCGTCCTAAATTGTTTGCATTCCAATCCCTTACACGGTCACCCTTGGTTTTCTATCACGTCACAAAAGGCCAAGTCCCTATTCTACTGGTCTACAATGACTACAGATATTAGGAAACTCATAAACAATTGCAACATTTGCCACAAACACAAAGGTCACACTAAGACACCTGTAAGTCTTGGAACCTACCCCATGCCAAATAAATCTTATGAACTGGTACACCTACAAATGTTAACAGGTTTTCATGAGACTGGTAGGGGAAACAAACATCTCTTAGGGTTAATTGTCGCCTCAACCAGGTACACAGGTTAATACATTTAAGAAGTAAAACCACTACTGAATGCGCAAGGAACTTTTATGAGTGTTATATCTGCAGATATGGAACCCCTCATACAATCGTCTCCGACTCAGGCGGAGAATTCAACAACCTCTTCCTTAATTCCTTGTGTACATTCTTAGGCATAAAAAGAATCAAATACGATGATCTGTCATCCTTAATCCAATGGGTTGGTAGAACGTGTGAATAGAAAGGTGTTAGACATTTTAAGAGTTGCGATAGGTGGTATGGATCCAAATTGGGATTTGGCAGTTATTGTTGTTTCAAGCAAACTCAATCACAGTAATCACCACTCTATCAAAATGTCACCTCACGAAGCAATCTACGACATGCCCGCTAAGGACGCCTTTTCACATCCTAATGCTTACAAATGATTTGTCAGCTCCTCTTAGGGACATAGTGGATACTAGTGTAAGCAGGTTTCACACACTTTGTAAGAATCTTGAAGAAGCACAAATTATAAAGAAGAATACACACGACAAAAATGCAAAGCAAGTAAAACCATACGCAATAGGTGATACAATATACACACAAGTTTACGTAAAGAAAGGACTGAACTACAAATTAACACTGAAGTTTGAAGGACCTTTCGTGATTCTTGAAATTTTAGTAGCGAATAGGCTGGAAATTCAGAACCTAGCCAAACCTACTGACATTCGCACCATATCCATGGCGCACGTAAGGGCTTAGACCGTTATTGGTTTGTGTATAAAAAAAAAAATATTATATATATATATATATATATATATATATATATATTATATATATATATATATATATATATATATCTAGGAGGTGAAAAGAGGGGGAAGGGCTAATAATATGTTTAAAGTGTTTTATATGATAGTAAAGTCACATAGCTCTTCTCGCCTAGAGACGAGAGGTGGTACACTTCAAGTTCACTTAGAGCAAAAGGTATTTGCTGAACAAGCAACTTGACTCAGAGATTGTTCCCCCGTTTGGGAGGCATGTACATTCGTTTGTACGCGTATTACAGGCCTACTGGTTCAGGGTACTTGTGGGAGACGCATTCTTTGTGCCATCGAGATAAGGTCAAGTGGTTGCTCCGAGTGTTGGGAGAAAACGCCCATCGATAAGGTAGGACACATTCTATAAAAACTTAGAAAAACGGTTACCTTTTGGAAAAAGAGAGAGAAGTGTGAAAATACTCTCTTTACGTAAATATTTTGAAAAGAGTGACGTGGGGAAATCTATATACCTATTATCTTTATTACAGCTGGGTCCGATTCCATGGTTGATTAGAAACGGGAATCTCTAACCTGACTAATACGACACAATGTGACTATTTGGGGTTTGAGAGTGTAACCTTAGTCAGGAGGGTAGAATGTTATCTTACTGGTTTCTTTATGGGTAGATTTGGGTGTTTATGCCATTATGACTTGTTAATCCTTTTGTTCTTTGTTATAACCAATTGCTTTGGGAAATAAATAGTACTTTTTTATATTTATGCAGTCTTAATAAGCCTCGTGACATCTTACAGACAGGGCACCGTTGGCAACAGGTAAGAGTTCCCAGTTTGCTTAGTTTAGGGAATAAGGAGGGTAAATCAGTGGTAGCAGCGGTAAAGGCTTTTTATATATGTTTCAAGCTGTAGGTACGCTCCGAAGGGACTGGTGACTAGTTAGAAAAAGGGGGTTTCGTTTTTTTTTATATGAAAAAGGGGTTATTAATCATGTCACAGGCAACTCAGGGTCATTACTGCTAATTCGACAGAGAGAAGCTGTTCCTCAGACTTCCTCTCCCAAGCCAAGTCAGTTTGATTTCTTGAGATTACGGAATAAAGGTGTTTAAAAAAAGCGTGACGAGAAAAAGTTTAATTTTCGACATATTAAAGCGTTTCGCAGTTCGCGCATGTTTGCTGTGTATATGAATTCGGTTTACGGTCATATGAAGACGTAAGTGGATTTTCGAGTTTTTTTTCTTTTTTTTATTTTTATTTTTTCTTTTTTTTCTTTTTTTATATTTTTTGGGATTTTTCTTTTACCTTTTGTTCTTGTTCAGTTCCTTGTATTTGGGGTGTGTGGCGAACTTGCCTGAGTGGGATTTTTGCGGCAAGTCGTGCCAGGAGAGAGAGAGAGAGAGAGAGAGAGAGAGAGAGAGAGAGAGAGAGAGAGAGAGAGAGAGAGAGGCGAGTTGGCTCGGAAACATCTGGCGTCATTTTTCTTTTCCTATCCCCTCCTTATTATTATTTTTTTATGTCATTTCGTGGGGTGATTTTGTGATTGGGGACGGGGCATGCATCTACCTTTTGTTATCCATTATTGGGGGAAAATTTCTGTTGATTTTTCTTGATTGGGTTTAGTGTATATAAATACATTGATCTTTATTTGAGATCGGGAAAGTGTAGTGGAAAAAACAGCCTTGGGAAACAAGATAAAATGGCGGATGCTAAACCGACGACGCTACTACATCACGTGACGAACATTTCTGCGGGGGTCAGCCCGTTCAAAGGGATTGTGGATGGCGCATTGTCACAGCCTGTAAATATCTTCATAGAAGGAGTTAATAACTATTTAGTGGGAAAGAATATAGTAGACGATGTAGAGGCATTCAGAGAGGCTAAAGCTTTGCTAGATTTCAATAAGGGAGACCTCAGTCATAGGTCAAGGAGTTTCCAATTTACAAAATGTCGTACCTGGACAGACTTGCCAAGCATTTTTGAAAACAGCATATGGCTCAAAGGAACACGGAGATAGGTGAGAGACCTTCGAGGTCTCTATAAACTACGAAAGGCACTAATAGCCTTGTAGAACATAGTTCAAAGCTGTTTGATGCAGCGGCAAATTGGGTAGGAAAATTGAAAATATCTAAATGGGTTACAGGGGATAATCTCCCTCTAAATAATGTTCATAAACTGATCTATTTTTCCCTGCTCTTACACGAGGTACCCAATGCAATAGTGGATAGCTTTGATGAAAAAGGTTGTTTGAGCCTACCTCCAGAGGAAGAATTACTTTATACCCAAATAGATAAACACAGGTCTAAATGTCCCACCGTAGATAGCACAGTTTTTAACGGGACAGGCCCGAGGGATAGAGTACAGAGAGACACGGAACTTTCTCCTCATCATCTGTGTGCAAAAGTTGAGTATAACAAAAGATCGATCGATCAAAAGCAACAGCAGTTGTGTTGGTTCAACTGCAATAAACCAGGACATCCAAAGAAATTGTGTAGGGTTAAATATTGTGGAATGTGTAAAAGTACTGAGCATTATTGGCAGTCTTGTCTGTCTCAGATACGGAGAGATGCGAGGCCTGCACCTCAAGGTTCTGGTAATTATAATGTGAGAACTTCCCAGGCAGGTCAAACCAGAGGGCAAAGGGATCAGCGAAATTTTTGGAAGCCTGATCAACAAAAAGGGTACAGGTGATTGGTATATGCCATTGTGGTCTCGTGCGGGACGCCCCAGAGCCCAAGCCTATAGTCTATGGAACAGTAGGGGATGTGGATATCCCAGTTTTTATAGACACTGGGGCATCAATAAATCTAATGGACTATAATTTGTATCAATCCATGTTCTCCAATTACCCTTTGCAGCCCTCAATGGAGACGGTGTGTGATGTGCAAGCCAATAGATTAAACACCCTGGGTTGTGTTCAAATACATTTTGCTCTCGGTGACAGAGTGTTAACAGAACCTTTTTTGGTAATAAAATGAATTGCCTTAGGTAATAAAATCTTGTTGGGTCATCCTGCTTGTAGAAGACACAAGATTTCGATCCATGCGGGTGCTAATGGGATAACAATCGGGAAAATGGGTTATCTCATACCATATGAGGACGTGAATAGAATGGAGGACATGGAGATTATTGAAAGAGGAGAGGTGCTCGGTGGTAATAATGGCGGTGATACGAGTGTTATGGGAAAAGGTAATGTTAAAACACACGTTGGTGATATGGGAGATGATTACGGGGGTTCTATCAGAGTTCATAGTGGGGTTAACAAGGACACTAAACAAATGCTGGTGATGATACTAATACGGATGTTATTTCTGATACTAACAATGCTGGGGATAATACTGAGGGTGGTAATTTGTATGGGGCGGTGGCAAGGGGAGATACTAACCACAAATATAGAGGTGTTTTATTTGAAGATATTATGTTACTACCAGGTTCAAAGATTATGGTAAAAGTTAAATTGAAGGAAATGAGAAAAACCCCCCCCCCCCCCCACAGATGTGTGTGTTATTGAAAACAGCGAAAAGCTCAGAGGAGTTGTTAGCACGGTATCGGTGAACAGTGTATCCAAGAATGGGGTTACGTCGGGTGGAGCTATTAAACTGTAATGATTCAGCTAGGAGATACCAGAAAAAAACACATATATACTGGATTTCCAAGATTGGAATTGTGATAGTGGTTCTGTGGCTATCGTAGAGGGGAAACCTGAGTTTTCGGAGGCAGAAATACAATCAAGGAAACAAACATTCAGAGAACATTTGGCTAATGCGGATTATAGCGAACACGTTGAAGCGATAAGCGGGCTCTTGGCAGAATTTGGGGGTACGGTAGCCTTGCAAGGTGATAAATTGTGGTTGACTAATGTGTTAGAGCATAAGGTAACTTTGGAGAGCAACTCAAAACCTATTTATATTCCTGCATATCGCATACCTTTCAAAATCAGAGAACAGGTAGAGAAAGAGGTTAATAGATGGGAAGAAGAAGGAATCATTAGACCCAGTGTGTCTCCTTACAACTTTCCCTTGTTAGCGGTACCTAAGAAAGACGGTTCGGTCCGTGTATGCGTTGATTTTAGACGTTTAAATGAGAAAACGATCCCTGACCGCTACCCAGTCGCGTGCATACCAGATCTTTTTGTTGAAATTGGAGGACATAATATTTATAACAAGGTTTCTTACAGGTCCCTCTCAGCGAGAGTAGCAAGGAATATACCGCCTTTTCAGTGCCCAAGGGACACTATGAATTTACGCGAATGCCTTTCGGTTTATCGGGCAGTCCGATGACTTTTACCAGGTTGGCGAACACAGTTTTGCACAGGTTATTGGGCAAAAATGTTTTTGTGTATATGGATGACATCCTGATCGCAACGGACACGATCGCGCAACACCTGGAAGTGCTTACAGAAGTACTTAGGAGGCTTAGATTAGCGGTGTTGAAAATCAAGCTAGCCAAGTGCTCGTTCTTGAAAAAGCAGATCACATATCTAGGTCATGTCATATCTAAGGAAGGGGTTAGAGTAAATGACGATAAAGTCAAAGCAATAGCGAATTTTTGCACCCCCAGATCAAAGAAAGAGATTAAGTCATTCCTGGGTATCGCTGGTTTCTTCAGGAGGTTCGTAAAAGGGTTTTCTAACATAGCAGCTCCCTTAACTGATGTGTTGCGGGAAGACGTTCAATTTCAATGGAAGGTACCCCAGGCGGAGAGTTTTCAAAAGCTTAAAGATGCGCTAATGAATCCCCCGGTTTTGAAGTTTCCAGATTTCAAGGAACCTTTTACATTAGTGACTGATGCAAGCCAGGAAGGTATAGGTGCATGCCTTATGCAAAAGTTTGATGGGAAATTTAACCCTATAGCTTTTTATAGCAGGAAGTTCAGGACAAAAGGCAGCAACGAGAAGTCCATGGCCACCATAGATAAGGAAACCTTTGCAATAGTGTCGAGCTTAGTTCATTTTAAAATGTTACTGATGGGGAATAAAGTAGAAGTTCTTACAGACCGCAAAGGTGAAGACAACATTCCTCTATGAGATGACTAGAAAGAGAGAGGTAACATATGGACGCAATTGTCTGATTACACACAGGTATTCACAATTGTAAATCAAAATTACCAATGTCTGACCGCTTTTCCTGCACCATCGCAGAAGGCTGGTCGACGCTATAACAAATGTAGGTTATGCAGAAGGGAAGATTACCTAGTAGTTCGTCAATAAGTCGTTTGCAGGTTGCACCTGTGTTCCGCAGACCAAAAAGCTGTAGTTGAACATGTAGCTTACAAAGGGGGTAATAATCACAGTCTTTTCTATATCTTCCTTTTTTACTGGAACCTAGAAGTATCCCTTCAGTAGGACTATTTTGGTGAAGATCTTTATTCTGTTCATTTGGTTGGTTATAGCTGCTACATTCAGCAACAAGTATCTATCTGGCTTCGTTTTGAAGTTTAGCTGCTGGTAGTCTCCACATGGACACCATGTTCTGATGGGTTTCGGTACCAGGTAAATGCTGTTTTATTTATTTATTTATTTATTTTTTTTTTTTGCATAATCATGCACTTTCCATTTCCTTGAACACCTGTTGACGTAGGTAAGTTTATCTGATGCTAAATGTCTGAAGAGGTATTAGAGGCATCTTTGAAAACTTCTTGGTAGTCTTGTAGAAGTCAGTGAATTTTGGTGGTGGAGTAGCTGCGGTGATGGGACTGTTTATTATCTCTGTTGTTGAGGTGGTAATGTGGTGTTAGGTTGTTTGTGCAGCTGTTGAGGTTATGGTGAGGGAATGATTGTCAGGATCAGGTGATTTGGTGCTACCATCATGTCTGCCTGATGCAGGTCCAACAATATACTTTCCTATGTGGGCTGGCTGGAATAAATGATTGTATGCCCTGGTGTTGGCAAAGAATTCTGTGTTTGACCTTTTATCCATGACAAAGAAACATGTGGGCCCTAATGTTTGTATCTGGAAGAAAGGTACTGGAAAGCAGTCACAACTTCTCTTATAAATAAACAGGTCTGCTCACCTCTGACGTATACATGACTGGGTCATGGATGAAACCCATTTGTATATATATTTTTTAAAACAGGCAGCCTTTATTACATTTTCAGGACTTCATCTTGAATTTCAAATTGGAGAAGCACATTCCCTCCGGTGGTTTCTCTTTCTTTTGTTTGGTCTTCCCTTGATGAATTGTTTGGGGAAGCTCCATTTGAGGCTGGGGCAGCTGGTCTCTCTGGGATTGTTGCCAGATTCCATGTTGGTTTACTGCTAGAGCCTTCGTGCTGCTGCTGCTGCTATGTGTGGCTGGGGGGCTCTGCTGTCTTATGGGCTGTGTAGTGTGTCAACAAACTTTAGGAATTCTTCGATGAGTACAGTGGAGGCATTGAGTATGGCTACCACTGATTGGTGAGGCCCTCTCTCACAAGGTCTACTGTTGACTCAGGATGGTCATCTACAGCGGTTAGCCAACTAGGAGGGAAAGATAACTACCTGGAAATTCCTGAAGCTGAACTGAGTCAGAGACTGGGAAAACATATGGAGCAATCCAGTATCACACAACAAACATGCAACATGGCTCGAGGAAGTCAAGGCAGAAGAAATATGGAGAATAAAGCAAAGATTCACTGAGATCACGAGACACAATCAGACACCAACTAAAGAAAGTGCCCAAGTGGAAAGCACCTATTCTTGATGGAATCCATGGATATGGGCTCAAAAACTTCAAGGTCCCACACCCACAAAAAGCAGCATTGTATCACAAACCACCATGCGCCCAAATGGATGGGCACAAGGAGAACATACTTAGTTCAAAAAGAGAACAAGGGAAATATAGCAAGTAACTAAAGGCCTATCACCTGCCTACCAGTAATGTGGAAGTTACTAACAGGTTTCATCAGTGAAAGGCTATAGAATATAAACACCATTCCCCACCAACAGAAAGGCTGCAAGAAAGAAGTGTAGGGCCACAAAAGAATAGCTCCTGATAGACAAAATGGTAATGAGGAATAGTAAGACAAGGAATCCCAACCTGAGCATGGCATAGATTAACTACAAGAAAGAATTCAATATGATACCACACACATGGATGGCTAATGGAATGCTTGGAAATATATGAGGCAGAGGAAAACGCCATCGGCTCTTCAAAAATACAATATGCAATGGGATTACAGAATTAGCCATAAAAAAAGACATCAGCATGGAGTTTGGAATAGAAAAAGGTGCCTTGTTCGACATACAAAATAAACAAAGTAACTAGGACTGAAGGGATAAAGCTACAAGATGGGAAAGCATCAAAGAAATATATGGGACAGGATACAAATACCTAGGAGGGAGAGGATATAAAACACCATGAGATGAAGGACACAGTCAGGAATATGTGAAAGCCATAAACACATGGGCAGTACCAGTAATCAGATATAGAGCAGGAGTAGTGGGGTGGACAAAGGCTGAACTCTGTAACATAGATCAGAAAAGTAGGAAACACATGACAATACACAAAGCACTACACTTGAGAGCAAATACAGGCAGACTATACATAACACAAAAGGAAAGAGGGAGAGAGGGTTGCAAATACATCGGGGCAATATCTGAAAACCAGTGAAGAAGAGTGGCTCAAGAGTGCATGGGAAGAAATACTGATAAAATTGGACGAAGACCCAGAAATATACAGACAGGAGAATGACAAATAAAAGATGAATAGCACAGCATATGAGACAGACTAAAGAACTGGCCAGTGATGAAACATGGTAATGGCTACAGAGTGGAGAACTCAAGGAGACAGAAGAAATGCTAACTGAGGCACAAGACCAGGCCCTAAGAACCAG
The DNA here is from genome assembly GCF_015104395.2 of Macrobrachium nipponense. Classification (NCBI taxonomy): domain Eukaryota; kingdom Metazoa; phylum Arthropoda; class Malacostraca; order Decapoda; family Palaemonidae; genus Macrobrachium; species Macrobrachium nipponense. The sequence continues at coordinate 81,249,380 of NC_087212.1, read as the reverse complement.
ATATGTCCAAAGAACGATAGATGGTAATAACATCTTGCCCATATGCAGGAAGTATAATATGAAAAACGAGACTATAACCCACATAGCAAGAGAATGCCCGGGACTTGCACAGAACCAGTACTAAAAGAGGCACACTTTTCTAGCAAAAGCCTGTGCAAGGAACACCAGCTACCTTGCTGGTACAAACACCATCCTGAAGGAGGGACAGAAAACGTTCAAGCAAAGATCCTCTGTGACTATGGTATTAGAACAGATAGGGTGATAAGTGCTAAAAGACCTGATGTGACGTTGACTGATAAAATCAAGAAGAAAGTATCACTCATTGATGTCGCAATACCATGGGACAGCAGGGTAGAAGAGCAAGAGAAAGAAAAGATTGATGAGTATCATGACCTGATAATAGAAATAAGAAGGGTATGGGATATGCCAGTGGAAATTGTGCCCATAATCATAGGAATACTAGCACGATCCTAAGATCCCTGAAAAGGAACCTGGAAAAACTATATGCCAAACTAGCTCCAGGACTTATGAAGAAGAGTGTGTTCCTAGAAACAGCGCACATAGTTAGAAAAGTGATGGACTCCTAAGGAGGTAGGATACAACCCGGAAAACCACACTATACAAACCACCCAGTCAAAAAGGGAGGCTGTGATAGATAATAATAATAAAATATATAGATAAAATAATAATAATAATAATAATAATAATAATAATAATAATACATAATAATAATTAAATAAATAATAATAATAATAATAATAATAATAATAATAATAATAATAATAATAATAATAATAATAATAATAATAATAATAATAATAATAATAATAATAATCTTGAAAATAAATTAAGCAGACCTGCGAGAGAGCAAATGTAAATTAATTATGAACTAATTCCCCTTCAGTTTACGTAACAGCTCTGAAATTCAATCTATTTTCGATAAATAACTTCATTATCATAATTCATTAATCGTTCAAACGCCTCAAAAAGCTCAAAGGGATTTGCAAGACTGATGTTTACTTTAAAACCCTTCGGTTATGCGGAAATTATTGATATATCTATGAATGCATATATATATATATATATATATATATATATATATATATATATATATATATATATATATATATATATATATATATATATATATATATATATAGGCTAACACTACCTGAATTAAATCGTATACACTTAATATTTAGTCTTTGTTCATTTTTAGTCAACATTTTGTTATATCAAATGAGATGTTTATCTAACGTTAATAAGCTTTGTTGTTTTAGGATTAGGTATAAAGATAAATAAACTATTTATTTGTTTTAATTTATGTCTTGTAGATCTAAAAGAATGACACTTCAAGCCTGAGTTTTGTTCATTTTGATTAAAATAATTCTTACTTATTTACAATATTTTTCCATTTTATCTTTAGATTGGCATTGAAATAGACAGTAGCATCGTTTTTTTATTATTATTTTTTGACTACTAAAAATGGAATGGGGAAACTGACAGCAAAATACCATTAACAAAGCCGAAAGGGTAATTCAGAGAACGGGTTAACTTTTTTTTTGAAAAATGCCAATATACAGTTGATGAGAAATCTGTATGTGATGCCATTTCTCGGTCAGGTGATTTGTTTCCTGAAGGAAAAAATATCACATATTCCAGAAGGAGAGTTGCTAAAGATATCCTAGTCCCACAGTCATGCTTATTTCTATTTGATTTTGGAGTGCAAAGACTCGTTAAGCTTCAAGACCCAGATACTTTATGACTAACGGTGCATAGTAGCAGAGATTTATTGTATCTTGAAACAACTTCAATGCAAGTGATCGACAAAGCCAAAAACAGACGATTTAGTGATTAATATTCAGCAGCAGAATAGAATTACATCGTATATGCTTCATGATTTTAGATGAAATAAAATAAGGCAAAGTAATCATATACATGACAAAATATTTCTAAAAAGAACTTGAATGTGTTGCAGAGACCTACCAAAACAAACATATAAAAGGAAAAAGTAGCACAGAGAATGAAAAAATGAAGGGTGTAGTATAGTGACAAACTTCAAAAGAAAATATTGATTTGGAATCCTGTCAGAAATGTGGTTAATTAGAGTATTTTTACTATAGACAAAAATGAACGACATCCAGAAGACCGTGAAAATAATGAATACTATCAAACAACCAGCTGGAATAAAAAAAAAAAAAATTGAAACGTGAATTGGATATGCCGCTCTCAGTCACTCAAAAGCCGGGCAGGTGAACCCAACACGAATTTGACAGCCATCAAACCCTTAGAACAAAATGAAAATTAATAAATAAGAAACGAGATGTGCAAAACATAAACGTTTGGGTAAGACAACAAACATATACTTTTTCCTCTGAGATGAGGTAACACGACTAAAGAACAGCAAAAGTAAGACAAAGCAAAGTAGGATTTGGAAGACTATTTGTCTCCAAGATACGCGAGGCAAATCCTTCTTGATGGAACAGAAATAGATTTGGAATCTCTTTGTGAACGGGAATGGGAACGTCATTGACATGTAGAGAGTAATTATAGTAGTATGCAGTGGCAGCAGTAAGCTTTATTTCATATATGTGATACATGATATTACATAAAAAATAATTGAAACACTGACAATGAATCATAAAACAATTTGGTGGCATGAGGCACTCAATACACCATTGAAGTTCTTGAACAAGATACCAACATATATATTTTATTTGCATGAAAGAATTTTATCTAAGAATTTTAATTGTGTAAAGAATTATGTTATTCCAGAGAATACTGCAGTTTTGGATAAGGGCCTATTGTTAATGTCCCTTAAATTTGGGAGTTCTTTTATTGTGAGAACACCCATCCAAAAAGTTTGATACTTCCAATTATCGAGGAATCACAATTCGCAAATTCTATATTCTTTCTTGCCTTTAGAGTACTCAAATTCATAAAATTACTATATATCTAAGATCTTCTTCGAAAGTAACATCTTCTGCATCAACCCATAGCAGCGAAATCCTTAAAAACTAAAAAAACGTGAAGTTTTTAAAACTAATATTCGATATCAGAGAAATACAAAATTAATGTTCCAGTAAAATTATTTAAAAGTGTGAAACTTGAATTTTTATCTACTATCTTTTTCACTTCTGATGGAGAGCATATTGTTCTTTTTTCTAGATGGAAAATGACCAGTTTTAGAAATCCAACCGTTTTATATTCCTCGGTTACTCATAATCATTTATCAAGATAGATTTGATTTAAAATTATGAAATTTTTCTCCAACCATTTTTTCCTTTTTATTTTTTTTTACCCATTAGTTTTCCTCCAGTAAAGAATTTAATTTAGCCGATTCCTGTCATTTTTCCTCTTATTTTTCTATTTAAATTTGACTTTAGATTCCGCCTTTACTGCATTTTGGCAATTCCATCAATTATTCCGTTGCCTTGTCTTTCTATTTGTAAAGATTTTCGAATACCCCAAGGGATTTTTTATTCATTTGAGACGCGCTTTCTTTTCTTTGATATTAGAGAATTGTATATATAGTCCATGAGCCAGACCCCAAATTTTGGGTGATTGGTACTGTGGAATATGTATATTTTGCTATTCAATGACTGTACTATTCATTTCCATGTATTTAATAAAACTGCCTATTGTGAACGCCTCCGCATGTGTCGCCCTGTATGCACCCCGCACATGCGCATGATTATTCTTGTTGCTGCTCTTGGCGCCAACTGCACGCCCTGCAGAGCCTCTGTATATATTTACCTTTTGCTGCTTCGAATAAAGAAATCCAAGACTCGGGATATCATTTCTCCCATCCTGCAATCTTCCGTCTTCTAATGTAAGACATCACCACCTATCACCAAGGCGCAGTGACGAAACCATTCAGCATTTTCAAGGAACACAGGAATCAGCATTCAAATCCAGCAGCCATTACCCCTCGATCGCCTTTGGATTTTACAGTGCTAGTGTGGTGTTTTTCTGCTACGTTCATGCAGCGTGTGTGCAGTGCCAGTGCAGTGTAATGTCAGTGCTTTGATTTTAATGGAATGTATTTTTCTTGTGCCTTGCCCCAGCTCTATGGGTACCCTTATTTCCATACCCAGCTACAGAGCCCGAGGCACGTCCATCCACACTCATCATTTGCCATACAATGCCGACTCAAGTTCAATGGTCAAGTTGTCGCTCCCCACTCCCCACCCGACTGCCCACCCCCTAGGAACCCGCCCAGCCCACTCCACCGCCTGCCAGTATTTGCCGCACAGTTGAAGAATTATTTACAGTAACATTTTAATAAAAACTGTAGAAAGTCTTCCTCATCATTCTTCTCTTCCTTTAAACTGCAGTTGGCATCGCTGAAAACCGCTTATAATGGCTTCTGCTTCACATCAAGACGAGCCTGGGGATATGCAACACGACCAGGACCCTGAGGACTGCCAGTTGCCTTCACATCCAGTCTCACCAACAGACCGTCGAACCCTTCCAGGTTTTGCAATGCTCGAAACCCCACCTTTGCTCTCACCACACCTGAGTATACCGCCTCCCACAGCTCCAAATATGGAGTTAGGGCTCCTCATCAAGTACCTGGAGGAATCTCGACGGGCCGAGTTGGCTGCACGTCGGAGAGAGGAAGAACAACGTCGCTATGAAGAGGAACAATGTCATTATGAAGAGGATCTATGCCGCCAAGAGGACAACTTAAGAAGAGGGGGGGAAGCTCAACGTTTCACCATATTGTTGCAGCTACTTAGCGTCAATTCAGGCCAGCAGCAAGCAACAACAGTGGACTCACAACAACTTCCCACACAATCCTCAGTGCCATTGTCCACCCAGCCACCACCCCCACAGAAGGCCATCGCCCAGACCCCGCCGCCTTTACATCCTGATGCCACATACCAAGTGTTCAGGGAATGGCGTAGACGCTGGGATGACTACAGCGTGATGGTGAACCTAGGGACATTACCCACCAGGAAACAGATGATACAGCTTCGTATGTGCCTCAGCCTGGAAACCTAAAGAATACTCGAGCGCAATATCAACGTACCACCAGACACGGATTGGAGTGATGATGAGGTCTTGAATATTCTCCAAGAACACATCAAGAACCTGTGGAATGAAGCTCTACGACACAGGGACCTGCCCTCCTACAAGCAGAGGGAAGGGGAAAGCTTCAGTGACTGAAGCATGTAGCAGAGGAAATCGACGTCTGTCCTGGCCATTTTGCTGTGTGCGAGGAGGCTCAGCTGAAGATGATCATCATCATGGGAGTCAGGGATGAGGAGCTCACTCAGAAACTCATTGCCCTGGACGCTGCAGGGTTAACGTATGTCGCTCCTATGAGGCCACATGGACAGCCACTACCGCCATACGTGCCCCTCCTTCTAAATTGTGTGCCGTCTCCACGTATAAAAAAATCAAAGGACATGGCAACAGGGGTTCTACCTCTCTACCAACCCCTAACAAGGACACTTTATGCCCTTCCTGCACAAGGATGCACAGCTCAACAGGAAAGTGCCCAGCCAGCGACAGTGTATGTGTAAACTGTGGCTGCAAAGGACAATGGCGCAGGACACCAAAGTGCCCCGCCAACAAGGCCACATGCAGACACTGTGGCTGAGTGGGCGACTATGACAAGCACTGCCGTCAGCAGATGAACGCCAAGCAAGGCATCCTGCCCAATGCCACGCTTCCTTCTAGCAAGCCCTCTAACTGTCGTAAGGTCGAGACCCCTTCTTCATCAACTGACTCCTCATCATCACCCATATCCATCGCCCTCACCTACAGGGGTGAGACATCGAAGATAATGAAGCTGCCTGACACAGGAGCCGATGTATCAGTGACACTCACGGCAGATGGGTCAAAGATGACACCGGTTTCAGGTACCCTTAAGGCCACCTTGTCCTTGGCCAAACGGTCTTGCCTCGCCACGATTCAAGTCCATGAGCACGTTCAAATGCCACTCCTGTCCTATGCACTCTGCAAGGAGTTGGCCATCATCCCGCCAGGCTTTCCGTGGCCCATCCTACAGGTCACCAACGATAATCGATGCAAGGAGCTACCCCTGCATGATGACATGACCCCTGCTGAGGCCCGAGAATATTTCTTACAAACCTTTCAGGATGTACTCGTCGTATCAAAGGAAGAACTTCAAGCAGCTCCACTGAGGCCGATGGCAGGCCCTCCCATGAAAATCCACCTTAAGGAAGACGCGGTCCCTTTCGCCATCCACGCCCCAAGGCAGATACCCTACGCTTTCTGTGAACCTGTCAAGAATGAAGTAGACTCCATTGTACAACAGGGAATCATTAAGCCTTGTGGAGATGAGTTATCGGAATGGTGCCATCCTCTAGTCGTCGTCCCTAAGGCCAAGGGAGTTCGAATCATGGTGGATCTCACAAAGCTGAACGCACAAGTCTCCCGTCCAGCCCACCCTTCGCCCACGCCGCTGCTGTCCACGCTGTCAACTCCACTGCAAAGTTCTTCACGGCTACTGGCAGATGGAGCTAGCGGAGGAGGACCGCCACCTCACCACTTTCATTACACCTTATGGATGCTTCCAGCATTGCCGGGGACCTATGGTTTCGCTGCCACTGGTGATGCCTATTGTTACCGCGGCGACCTAGCTCTTCAAGGCATGAAGAAGTGGGTCAAGGTTGTTGATGACATTCTCATCTTCGACGATGACCTACTGACACACTACCACAGGATCCACGAACTACTCACTCGCTGCTGCAGAACTGGCATCACTCTCAACAAAGAAAAGTTCACAGTGGCAGAGACCAGAGTGAATTTCTTTGGCTTCACCCTTTCCGAAGAAGGAATTGCTCCTGACCCAGGACGAGTTGCTGCTCTGCAAGACTTCCCTACACCATCCAACCTGACAGACTTACGTTCTTTCATGGGATTATTAAACCAGTTGACAGAGTTTACCCCAGATATCACCCTGACTGTACAGCCCCTTCGACCACTCATGAGCCCCAAGCGCTCTTTGGACACCTGACCATGACCAGGCCTTCAAACGTGTGAAACAAGCACTTTAAAGCCCGCCTGCTCTTGCGTCTTTTGACCCAACCCTGCCGACCATTCTCCAGACAGATGCATCTCACCTCCATGGGATTGGCTATGCTCTCCTCCAGGACCGTGGATCTGGACATCTCCGAGTAGTCCAGTGCAGATCCCGCTTTTTCGCCCATTGGTACCCATCATCGACAGCTACACGCTGGACATGGTTGAAAACCCACAGCTCCAGCGAATGAAGGAGCGCATGTCGCAATACCAATTTACTGCAGTGTAGCGTGCTGGCAAGTCTCTATGCATCCCAGATGCACTTTCTTGTGCACCAGTCAGCTACCCCACCTCTGAGGATATGACTGGCTGTGCTGAGGTAATGGCACATGTCAGATCCATCATCAGCGCTACAACAGCTTCCCAGGACGAGGATGCCCCAACCATTGACGCCGACCAGACCCTACAGGACATTTCGATAGCAGTACAGGCCAATCCCACCTACGTTTGCCTTCACGATTGCATCAGTTCTGGGTTTCCCATGAACCAGTACAACCTACATGCATCCTTATCACTGTACTGGAAGCTGCGAGAAGCCCTCTCTACTGACGGCAACCTCGTGCTCTATGGGGCAAGAATACTAGTTCCTGGAGCTCTATGTCGCCACACACTCACCAGACTCCATGATAGTCACCGTGGTGTCAAGGCTACCAAACGTCGGGCACGACAAACCGTCTTTTGGCCTGGGATAGACCCGGACATTGCCAACACCATTGTTGCCTGCAAGCCGTGCCAAGTCCTACATCCCAGCCAACAACAGGAGCCTCTCCACAATGACGACCATCCATCCAGGCCCTTTGAGTCGGTATTGGCGGACTTCTTCCAGGTAGCTGGGAAGTCCTTTCTTGTAGTCGCCAACCGCCTATCCAGCTGCCCTGTGGTTGTCCCTTGCAAGGGCGACACTACTACCTCCTCGACCATACGGCACTTCTGCCGCTACTTCAGAGAGGTGGGTGTTCCCTTACGACTGCACACCGATGGAGGACCTCAGTTTACCAGCAAAGAATTCGCCGACTTCACAGAACATTGGGGTGTACACCACATCACCTCGTCACCACATTACCCACAGTCTAATGGACACGCTGAGGCCCCCACAGGAAACATTGACTGCGAGGATTTTGATCGTGGTCTCCTCGAGTTAAGAAACACACCCAACCAGTCTGATCGCTCTCCTGCTCAGGTACTGTATGGTCAGCCTCTCTTTACATGTGTGCCTGCCCATCCTCAGTCATTCACAGAAAATTTGCAGAAAAAGGCCCATGACTGTGACCGCCGAGCCGCTGCCAGAGCTGCTCAGGTGCAGTGCAACTATGACGCCCACACCTGCCCCCTGCACAGGCTGAATGTGAACCAAAATGTCCGCCTCCAGGACCCGACATCCCACCGATGGGACACAGTTGGGGTTGTCATGGGTGGTGCACGATCACGGGAGTATGAGATCCGCCTTCCAAGTGGTCGAGTGCTACGTTAGAACCGCCGGTTCCCATATCCAGTGCCCAGCCCCGATCAAGTTCCCAACTCTGATCTCCTTGTGGTCCCTAGCCCAGATATGGAAAAGTCATCAATTCCCTCCAAAGCCCCTTACAGGTCTCTGAGATTAAACATGCCTACATAGTGTACAAAGCCCACGTGCCAAGTATGCAACCTGCTTCGTACATGCATACGTGATAAATTTACATCATGTAATTTGTTTAGTACATTCAAAATACCTCTTTGAATGCAAAAGGGGGAGGGAAGGTGTGGAATAATGTATATTTTACTATTTAATGACTGTACTATTCATTTTCATGTATTTAATAAAACTGCCTATTGTGGACGCATCCGCATGTGTCGCCCTGTATGCACCTCACACATGCGCATGATTATTCTTCTTGCTGCTCTTGGCGCCAACTTTACGCCCTGCAGAGCCTCTGTATATATTTACCTTTTGCTGCTTGGAATAAAGAAATCCAAGACTCGGGATATCATTTCTCCCATCCTGCACTCTTCCGTCTTCTAATGTAAGACATCACCACCTATCACCAGGTACCATTTGAGGTGGCAAAACTCTATGCTGTTTTCGGATACTCTGATACTTAAAGTTAATGAAATGACATGATAGCCATTTTAGATAAGTAGTTTTTTGTTTGATATCACCGTCGAAACATATAAGGGAAATGAAATTTTAGAGGGACATTTTTCCAAGTTCATACCTTTAAAACTACTCAACATATCCTTACAAATAAGGACTCAAAATGTTGCTCATGAGTTTAGAAGGTCAAAATATAGAATAGGTGTCTATATATTGAGGCACTGGTCAGATGTATAAGTAGATATATATTAAAATAAATGGGGTTGATAATCTTAGCGCTTGGTGTTTAGAGACCGGTGCAAAACAGTGAATTTCTCAAGATGCTGATATGAGACACAAGTCGAAAGCGTGCCGATCACATTCCAGAGAGATAGGGTAAACCACAAGCAAAGGTTACTTTAGGTCACTTCAGGTCATTTGATATGTGCACTAGATAAAACGTGTACATGGGAAATGGAAACGCACAGAATAGACTAGCGTGCGGCATGCGTCTGTGTGTTCAGTAGCGTGCACATATCCGTACGTCTGTTAGTCAGCATACATATGTACATATGTAAGATGAAATAGATGGAATAAAAAAACCCGTAGTGAGGTGATTAGAGGAGACATTATGTGATATTCACAAAGTGTGGAAACTCACCATAGAGGAAGGCACTAAGATCCACTGGAAAAGGTAAAGTGAAAATATTTTTAAAAAAATTTATATATTTTATTAGTGACATTGAGTTCAGCTTCTAGAGAGGGGAATGGTAGAAAAAGATTGCAAGACTTATATCCATTATACATAGTGACGCATCTCAGTGTTTGATAATTATATTCTCATTTTCAGATGGATTCAAAGTCACCATTAACAATGGATTATTTACACTTGTGTTGATAGTTATTGATAAAGACTGATGAACAGTTGAACAGTAGTAGATAAGGGGGGAACTTATATAATGTGATTTCGTGGAAGAGTAATGATAGTTTAAGGATTTTTGGGAGGTTCTTTGACTCCTTTTATTCCATTTTCATATTAGCTATTTTGGGAAATAAAGATTATATTTCTTTTTGTAATATCGGAAGTTTGAATTCGCCTAGAGTTTTTAATAATTAATTTTCAGCTAGCTACAGAGATGACACTTAAAGGTAGGTTATGCTTTCCAGTTAGGAGTTATCTCCTGTTATTTAGATGGGGGTCATTTTGACCCTTGTAAGAGTGGTGGAAGTGGATAAAAGGCATTCAAGTCTATAGATTATGTTTCTGGAGAGACTAGGGCTAGATAGATTAGGGAGATGTTAAGGAAAAGTGGTTATAATTATGTACATTTGGCAACTGACGCTCTATTGCTGATAGAAGGGGTTTTAAGTTGTAGTCAGCGGAATTAGGGTGTCAGCCAGGCTGTTGGCAGTGCTGTTAGCTAGTGTATAAGAATATGACGTGTCTCTTAAATTAGGAGTCACAATGGGGATTCATTATGCACAGTTGCAAGTGTAACTGAATATTATGTGCTCATGCGAGAGCAAATAACTTCGTGTTCATGTGCAGAAACTTATGAGACGACATATGTTAAAGTTTACTTTTGTTTTACCAGGCCTTTTCTTTTTTTGTTGGTGTTAACAATTTGCTCAGAAGTGTATTTCATTTTGGTGTTCCTGCAGGATTCAACAGATATTGGAGGTTTGTTGTAAGTGAAATGCATTAGAAAGAGTAGCACGACAAACTTCATTTTTTGTATGTGATTAGTAATGAGAGAACGGACCTGCACTAAGCTCTCAGTGAATTTTCTCAGGAGGAAGGGCAGCATTACGTTTTCTTTCTCACTCGCCTAGTCCCGTTTTCTGTAGACCAGCTCTTGACCTTGTAACAGTTGTGAACAGCTGATAACCCTGGCCCGTAAAAGTGAGAGAGTAGATCTCCTCCCATAGAGTCAAGGGATAAAGAAGGCAAAATGGCTGAAGCAAGTAACAGTCAAACTTTGGTGCATAAGATAACTAACATAAATGCAGGAGTCAGCCCATTTCAAAGCATTGTTGATGTCATTCTATCCCAAACAGTGCAAGTTTTTATTGAGGGAGTGAATAACTACTTAAACGCCAAGGGAATGAAAAATGATGCAGAGGCATTCACAGAGGCAAAAGCCTTGTTAGATTTCAATAAAGGGGATTTGTCATTTAGATGCCATAGTTTCCAATACACAAAATGTCGGTCATGGACTGAGTTACAAGCACTTCTGAGGGTGGCATATGGAACAAAGGAACACAGAGATATGGTGAGAGATTTAAGAGGATTGTACAAGATGAGGAAAGGGACAACAAGCTTTATTGAGCATAGCTCAAAACTTTTTGACTCAGCAGGAGAATGGATACAGAAATGGAAAAAGTCCTCATAAGTAAATGGGAATTACATTTTATTCGACGACTTACAGAGACAATTACAATTCCACAGTTAGAAGATATTGGTGAAGACAAATTTTTTGTCACAGAACACTACACTGTTCCAGTGATTGCTGTTATGGTAGTGATAGCTATGGTCACAATGTGCGTTACAGTAGCCATTGAACTTGGATGCAGCCGACAGGGTAGGAGAATCCCAGCAGCAGAAGTGGCTCTGAACCATGTGGCAAGTTAAAGACGTTATGAACTAGTTATATGACAGTAGCCAACGTAGTGTGCGACAGGTCGGCACAGGAGTAGGCGGCCGAGCCATATTAAGACACTGGTCAGATGCATAAGTAGATATGTATTAAGATAAATGTGGCTGATAACCTTGATGCTTGGTGTTTAGAGACAGGTGCAAAACAGTGAATTCCTGTAGATGCTAATATGAGCCACAAGGTGAAAACACACTGATCTCATTCCAGAGAGATGGGGTAAATCGCAAGGAAAGGTTACTTCAGGTCACTTCAGGTCATTCGATACGTGTGCTAGATAAAACATAATAGACTAGCATGCATGTATTCATGTGTTCAGTAGCATGCATATATCTGTATGTCTGTTGGTCAGGGTACATATGTACGTTTGTAAGACGAAATAGATGGAATTTACAAACCCTGCGGTGAAGTGATTATGGGAGACATTACCTGATATTCGCTAAGTGTGGAAACTCGCCATAGAGGAAGGCACTAAGATCCATTGGAAAAGGTAAAGTGAAAAGACTTTGAAAAAAAGTTATATATTTTATTAGTGACATAGAGTTCAGCTTCTAGAGAGGGGAATGGAAGAAAAAGATTACAATACTTTTATCCATTATATACGGTGACGCATTTCAATGTTTGAAAATTATATTTTCATTTTCAGATGGATCTGAAGTCACCATTAACAAGGAGGGATTCTCTAGACTTGTGTTGACAGTTATTGATAAAGACTGATGAATAGTCGAACAGTAGTAGATAAGGTGTTGGGGTGGGGGGGGGGGGGGGGGGGGGGGGGGGGGGGGGGGGGGGGGGGGGGGGGGGGGGGGGGGGGGGGGGGGGGGGGGGGGGGGGGGGGGGGGGGGGGGGGGGGGGGGGGGGGGCGGGGGGGACTTATATAATATGATTTAGTGGAAGAGTAATAATAGTTTAACGATTTTTGGGATGTTCTTTAACTCATTTTATTCCATTTTCATATTAGCTATTTTGGGAAATAAATATTATATATCTGTAATATCGGGAGTTTGAATTCGCCTAGAGTTTTTAATAATTGATTTTCAGCTAGCTACAGTGATGACACTCAAAGGTAGGTTATGCTTTCCATTCAGGAGTTCTCTCCTGTTATTTAGACGGGGTAATTTTGACCCTCGTAAGATATATGTTGCACATTTTATTCATAGTACAACAAATGTATTTTTATAATTGATTTTTAAATTTTTTGGAACAATTAATTCTGTGACCACTATATACAAATACAGAAACAAAATTCAAATCTAAAGCTATAAAGCTGAAGGGGAAATCTAAATAACGATATAAATCTCGTTATAATTAAATATTTTTTTTGTTAATGAGGTTTCCATGCCAAACTCAAATATCTCTATTTTAACAATAAGGTGAAAGTTATAGAGATTGCAACCCTTTGAGGTAATACAATAATAGTGACAGATTCTGCAGATGACATTTTGCAAAAACAGAGATTAAGTCATTTAGGAAACAAATGCCTCATTTTCCCATCTTCCCCATAATTAAGATCTTCTTCTTACCTCACTAGTTAGGATGCTTTGTATGAGCGGACTGTTGCTGTTTTGCAATCGGGTGATCAGACTGGACATTGTTCACCTTACAATGACTTTTAAATTGTCCAAGTGGTTTTCTGTGAACATCTGTGTGGAGGAATGGTAGCGTGGAGTGTTTGTGAGGTGCCTCAAAATGTCATTACAAACAACAGTGATACATCTCAAGTAGTCCCCTGTGTAGTTCAGAAAAAATATAGATGGACAAAAATAATGAGTCCCTAGAGATTGCAAACGAAGAAGGGGCAGGAGGAGAATACGATGGATTGGCGAGCTAAGAATATTTGCAGGTGTAGAATGACATAGAAAGACCATAAACAGACGAGAGTGGAAGGCCATGTCTGAGACTGATGATGAATATGAATATGATGATATATATATGACATATATACATAATATATATATATATATATATATATATATATATCTATATTATATATAATATATTATATATATTATATATATATATATATATATATATATATATATATATATATATATATATATATATATATATTTATATGCAAGAGGCAGTTCAATTACATACTATTATTATATAGATCAATGTGTTCCTTGTGTGCTATACGTTTCGGAGTTTAGGAAACCGAGGCTGTGGCCTTCGAAAGAGGAGTAAAACATAAACATTCACAATGCCTTTAAATACATTACAATTCTGATGCGATCGAGAATATATTTAATGATAATACTCAAAATTCATATCACATTTCCACGAATACTTGAAAATACCAATAACGTTCTTTTCATAGGTGCCAATCACAAGTTGAAACGTTTTCTTCAGAAATGTTTACATTTCTTAAAAAATATGACGCTTATGGTATACTTCCGAGTTGAATGAAATCAAAGTTTTTATTCAACACCATGTACAATAACAAATTTGTTTGAATATCAATTTTTAAGCATAAATTCTGAGTTTTTCATGGAATTTTATATACTTATAAAATCTATTAATGGCTCTCTTGTTTCAAAATAAAGAATATCTGAGTTATCACCAAAGAATGGAATGAAAAGACTGGGTTTTCGTAAAGCGAATGTGGAGCAAGTATCCAGTGGTGGTACTACTACAATCAAGACCAAATTTCCAAACATTACAATATAGAATTAAAGCTTTAGTACTGAATAATAAAAGGACCGATCTCTATATAAACCATTATATGAATTTTAGAGTTTTGCATCTTTCCATAGAAGTATAATATTAATTATTTGGTTGGTTTGATCATTTTTCCCTAAGATATATTTTGGATTAATGAGTAGCTATATGCAAGGAAAGAAGTTTTAGTGCTTCATTTAGGACTGTGTCAGTTGTGCACATACGCACGCACAAAGAGAGAGAGAGAGAGAGAGAGAGAGAGAGAGAGAGAGAGAGAGAGAGAGAGAGAGAGAGAGAGAGAGAGAGACTTCATTACTGAAAAGAACTCTGCAACAAGTAGTCTTTGTAAAGTTTCTGTTTGTTATTATTGCTATCATTATTATTATCATTCGGAATATGAAGAACCCTATTCATATGGAGCAAACCCTAAGGGTCCATTGACCTAAAATTGAAGCTTCCAAAAAATGTGGTTTTCATTAGGAAGAAGTAAGAGGAAGTATAGGGAAATCAAAAAGAAGAGATCTCACTTAATGAAAAGAAAAAAAGATAATAATGAAATAAAAACAGACCAATATGTATTAAAATACAGACAGAAGATTCCAACCACCAAAGCAGTACCACTAATTCCTTTGATTAAATAAAATATCAACATAAGTGACTATGAGCATTGAACAAGAATCATGCATAATCCACTGCAAAGTCCTGCCATTACAGCAGCATACAATGTATTATAAAAAGAGACTATGATAGCTACAATTCTGTTATCGGCTGCCATTCAAATCCACCTCCACTAACAGTGGCAATACCAAAGATGGGAAAATATAGCTGTCAGCTGAAGGTAGAAATGTCCGGGCAATAATGTAAAACAGAGAGCAATATTATTTTGTTGCAATAAGGCACCTCCATAAGTTCCAGTCTTCAGTCTTTCCCTGTGTAAAAGAGTAAATGATCAAAATAATATATTTATTCCAAATCGGAAGTACAGCATCTTAAGAATGAAATGTCATGGCATAAAATAATTTGAATTTTTTCTTCAAGTAAATCAAAATAGTTTTTCATGATCAATATGTGAGTTGCTGAACGAGTACTACCATCTCATGGAATCAGGAAATGATAAAGGTTCCGCTTCCTAAACAGAACTGAAGATGGTTACGCAATTTCTACCTTGGGAAAATACCTCTGATTTGATAAGGGCCAATAGATTGTTTTTAAATTTATATTAAACAATTCATAAATAACATTTCAAAGGTAAGAGAGAGATGTCACATTTCATAAACTGTTGACTGTCATGAAAAGTAAGAAGTATCAAATTCCTCTATAACAAACTGTGAGATCTTCATTCTAAGTGATGATGAAAAACATCCCATAAAATTTTGAGAGATGCCAGAATGGCTACATTCAAGCGAAGAGAAACTCAAAGGAGTTGAGGGGGCGGGGGCCGGGGGGCGGTTGCTGTGGGGTGGGGCGGGATGGTGATGAGGGAGTGATGATGTGAGTCTACCTCGATGGAGGGAGCTTGAATAAAATGATGCTTCGAGACTCTCTCAAGAGGAGATGACGTCAGGTTTATAAAAGGAGCATCAAGATGATGGAGGTGATGCAAGAGTGAGAGGGGCTAGTCGGTGGGAGACGGGCAGGGGGAGAGGATTGAAGGCTAGGTGGAAAAAGGAAGCTGTTCTTTAGACCCTAAGTAAACGTAGTATATTCAAGAGCTTCAGCTTGAATGAAACTAAACTACACGAGAGGAACAGCTGAAAGAGTGCTAAATGCATTCAAACATTTTTTAACACACTCCGTGCAGACTAGATTTAAGTTTAGGTAAACGACTCATCCCAAGTATGGAACAATGCATTACCTGATTATGCTTTCATTGACTCTTCCATGTATAGGTACGCGACAGACCTTTCAGAATGAGGAGGGTTCTCACATAGAATTTTATTCCCCTCCTGCTTCATAAGAAGCATAATCATTTGCAAATTTTGTTACCAATATTATTTTTCAACAGAAAGCAAACAATGATCACAATGGTAATATAATCAGATTTGGGCAGAACGTGTTCTAATATAAGGCGAAATGCAAAGCCTATATCACCTTTACTTATGAAAAACTCAATTTTTGACCCCGGAACAAGAAGAGAACATAATGGCCCTAAAATATATAGCTTAGGCCCACCGTCTTTCCTTACCTGCTTCCCCCTCCTATTACCCCCCCCCCCACACCACCCCACCCCCACCCCACCCCATCCCTTGCAGTCAATTTATTTCCTTTTCTCGTCCTCCTAACAACGATTATATTACCATTATGATCAAACTCCTTTTGAACTTAAAACTCTCTTTAAATTCTGCTTATAAGATTCCACTTGAATAAAAAAAAGATTATGAAGGGTGATGATGTTATCTGTATTCTCAACTTTTAATAATATTCCATTTCTTTGCTCGTTTTCTGAAATATCGTCCAGATGTCAGGTATTATGGAATGTTTCTTTCATTACGTCTCCTGAGCTGGGCACCAAGATGACGGTAAGAAAAAGAAAAAAAATTGTCAGTTCGTAAGAAATCCATATCTCGAAAGTCATAATTTCTTTTAGGGACATTAAATGTAGTCATTTACTGCATCATAAAACAAGTTTATGGTCCTGGATAAAGTTTGGGGGAAGATTGCTTCATGGAATCATTGACTTTATTCCTTCCTTCCTTCTCAGACACAAAGGCCAAGGAAAATGATCTCAGGCTCCGATAGTTTCAAGGGGAGCTAATTTTTTTACGGTAAAGTCAAAAAAGGAATTTGCTCATTGTAAAAACATTGATATGAATTGTATATTCATGTAATACATTTTACAATTTGCTCATTAGAATTGGGATCATTTGCATATATCTTAGGATACGAATGTAATAGCAATCATTCCTGCAAAATGTTTAGATCAGCATGTTCGTGTAACTTCGAGAGAGAGGAAGAAAGAAGCAAAGCTTGAAGGCAACTTTAAGTTCTAATTTGAGACGGTTTCAACGAAATGTCGCCGATGACACTTTATTTTAGGCATACTGTTTTTTTTCTTTTCTTTTCTTTACATAACTGAAAACTGCGAATTTTAAATAAACCAAGATCAATCTTCTCTAAATTAGTGAAGCTAGGTAAATGATAATGATGATGATGATAATAATGATACCGATTTTATGAAAGAACGAATGAAATCAAAAAAATATTGCAGCTCTTATTACTTGGGGGAATGACTATCTGATGTAAAAATCCTTTGCTAATATCCTAAACCAGATTTCCAAAGAAATATTTTACTATTTATATTAGCAATAGCTTTGGAAAACTCACTTAGCTATGACTTTGGTTCATGTTTATTTGTGCATGCAAACCACTAGGAATTCCGACATAAATGATTACCCTTTTGATTTACTCGAGTATCTTATTCATTAGGCCTCATTACCCTCAGAGGTATCTGGTACTTCTGCTCTGTAAAAGATGGTAATCAACACAACCGATTACATTTGTTTGCATACGAGTTCTCTATTTTCTTTGTATTCTTTTCCCAAAGAAAGTTTTCATAACTTATTTCGTTACTATTTTAGTTCACACTACCGTTGTTTTAGAAACGTTTTAGTGCAATGTCCATGGCGAGATTTACGTGAACTTAGCTTCCTTTGTTTGGTTATTATTTTTGTCTTATGATCTCCCCTTGGCACGATTTGCAGAAGGCGTTAAATGCCCGAATTAGTTTTCTTCTGCTCTTTCCTCTCTAATCCTTAGATAATACAATAAATGAATTCCTTCTTTTACTCTCTTTTATTTCTCAACAGTTCTGCTGATGTTTAGATCACATTTATTCCGTATTTTCGTTTCGTAGTTTCTTTGCTATTGGAATCTGAACAAAGACGTTTTAGTTTTAAAATGAATGTTTGTTGTCTTTATTTTTAAGATATCTTAGCTTTCATTAAAGAGCCACAAGATTTACACATATCTACACACACACTATATCTATATCTATATCTATATCTATATATCTATATATATATATATATATATATATATATATATATATATATATATATATATATTATACACTAGAGAGTGAGAGTCGGAGTGAGATTGAGAATAATAATCACAGGAAATTGCAGCGTGCCATGTGTTTATGAGTACTTTCTAAATATGGTCTAGGAAACTCAAATCTATGTTTAAGCCACTTCCTCAACTATGAAAAGCGATGTATTCATAGGCTGTCAATGGTTTCCAGGTAGTATCTATTCACAGGTGCTCACGGTAGAATTGTAAGCATGTGTACGTCATTCCATTAGTCACTTCATGAGAATTGTAGGTAAATATTCCGCGTAGAAGCGAAAGGAGGAAAATGGAATCCACAAATGTTAAAGCAGCATTTCACATTATGCAAATTTTAGACCGACTTCGTTACGTTAGGAAACTCGATTGTCAGCAATATTAGCATGCTGAGAGAGAGAGAGTGACCATTACTAGTAGTGTTGCTATCAAAAGTACAGGGGGTTATGGAATTGGAGTTACAATTCAGTTGTTGGCTACAGCAATTCAGGCACAAAATTGGATAAGAAAAAAGAAGCAGAATCATCAAAAGATTAAACAGGACGTTCCCGCATTATTGGCCTCATCCAAGAATCACACGCTGACCTCTTAACTGCTGTGGCGAGGACATGGGTCCCTTTACCTTACAGAAAAAGGTCTTCCTTAAGGTATATAACTATTTAAAGTATCTTCATAGAGCATTATCTTGGTACAACACTAATCGAATAATCTCTTTGGAAAACGCGTTTTGGGTAGAAACAAATTCTATTTATTCCAACTATTACCTCGGGACCACACTGAAATTTAATGATTATATGAAAGGCGTTCACAGTCTTGTTGGGCTACTCCCAAAATGCTGAGGAGAAAAACCTGAAACTTGCGGAGAAAATATTCAGGCATTTTAGAATTTCGGGGTCAGTAAAACCGTCCCCTTGACAGACGTTCTTACCGCAAAGAGACCTCATTTCGACTTTAATGTCAGAATATTTTCCTGCGGTAGCGGATATTGAGGCAATTTGTGTTTTCTTTCTCGTTGCAATTCACACATTTATATTCAGTATAAGTGTTACAGAGAGAGAGAGAGAGAGAGAGAGAGAGAAGAGAGAGAGAGAGAGAGAGTTTAATGAACACATAGCAATTAAATTTTTAGAACCAACCATTAAAACGACATGATGTTTAAGAGACTATACCTTTTGCTTCCCAGTATGTTTTCGTTTGTGTGCTATTTGAAGCGACTGCAAAGTAGGCGAAGTGACCTACAGTACTGGAAATAGGATATTTAATGAGGATTTCGTATGATCTAGATAATTACCGAATATTTTTCTTATATGAATTTCTCAAACTCAGACTAAAATGTGGTGCTTCAAAAATTGAATTTAGGCGTAAGTTAACGTTTATCACTGAGGAATCTACATAAGTGCATCCAGTATACGAATACATTCCTTAATTCTAATATTAATAATATAAAAAACAAATAAATTCACAGGAAGAAAGCGTCTACAAATTCACTCTCGCTGTAGACAGAATCCTATTTACCGACAGCAGGGCAATAATAAACATGATCTCGATTAAAAGGAAAAATATAAAGCCAGGATAAACTAAACAATATTTTTGTTTCTGAAGAGGACAAATTTTGTAGATTCACACCCATTTTTTCTAGATCAGGGACCTTCTCCTGAACTCACGAACTAGGTTACGAATTATCTGAAAGGTATATCTATGAAGTATCACTTGTACCATAAAGATATCTCGCCAGTTAAAGAATGCATTTCTTCATCTATTTACATAAACTTTTACAAGTTTCGTTTTTGTTTATTTCAGTTTTTTACGTCAGCAAAAAAGTATAATTTTCATTCCTGGCGGTTACCCACAATTCCTAGGCAAAACGATATCCGAAGCATTGTTTGGTAGGAATAATTCCGTGCTCCAGCTGTCGTGTTTATTCAAGGCCATTTCCTCTTTCAGAAGGTTCTGTCACTTCTGGGGAGGCTGTTGCCTGTTACCCAAACGTGACGCCACTGCAATTTACGCATCACTTAAAAACCCTCTCTCTCTCTCTCTCTTCCTCTCTCTCTCTCTCTCTCTCTCTCCAAAGGCAGTGTATACATTCACAACTCTTAGAAGTGCTATCTCGTCGGGTTATCCCCTTCCGGGTCGGAGTTTTGATTCTCCCTCGATATCCCCCGTTGATACTAGTCTCGTTTCTCTGCCAGATAGATATACAGGCATATTTTTTCCATGCTTATCCGTTAGCCTCCTTCTTCGGGAACTGATACCCAGTATTATCATGCAAAAATTTGTATATACAAAGGTTTAACTTATCATGCACTTAAACTATATATATATATATATATATATATATATATATATATATATATATATATATATATATATATATATATATATATATATGTATGTATGTATAACAAAATCACGAAAGTTAGGAAAAGTGATAAAATACATAAGTTAAGGACGTTTGACCGTCGAAAGATCTCGTGGATACTCCGTTTGTTTATTTTTCCTCGTGGCATATACCTTTATATATATATATATATATATATATATATATATATATATATATAGTATATATATATATATATATATATATATATATATATATATATATATATATATATATATATATATATATATATATATATATATATATATATATATATATATATATAGACTAGTAAAAATGTTGTTACAACAAAATTCCATCTAATATACCTGAAGAGAGAGACAGCAGTCTCTGAAATATAGTCACTGGGTTTTCTATCATTAATATATATATATAATATATATATATATATATATATATATATATATATATATATATATATATATATATTTAATATAATATATATATATATATATATATATATATATATATATATATATATGTGTATATATATATATATATATATATATAATATATATATATATATTATATATATATATATATATATATATATATATATATATTATGTATATTTATATATATATAATATATATTATATATATATATATATATATATATATTTTTTATATCCCCCATATATATATATATTAATATTATATATATATATATATATATATATATATATATATATATATATAATATATATATATATATATATATATATATATCTATATATATATATATATATATATATATATATATATATATATATATATATATATATATATATATATATATATATATATATATAAATATATATATATATATATATATATATATATATATCTATATATATATATATATACTATATATATATATATATATATCATATATATATATTAATATATATATATATATATATATATATATATATACATATATATATATATATATATATATATATATATATATATATATATATATATATATATATATACTATATATCATATATCATATATATATATATATATATATATATATATATATATATATATATATATATATATATATATATATATATATATATATATATATATATATACATATATTATATATATTATATATATATATATATATATATAATAAATAAAAACACGAAAATATAGAGTGAAAAAGTACTATATTTCAGAGACTGTACTGTCTCCCAAATCTTCAGCTAGCATGATGATGAAAAGTCCCTTTACAGCAAAAGGATGTATTTATACCAAGAGGTCCATCCACAGGCAAGCCAATTTAGGTCACCCCGCTGATAATCTTCCTTTAATCTTCTTATTTGTTGGTTGAATGAAAACCTTGTCGATCATATCTGAAATCCATGCTCCTTTTGAGATGATCATTACCTGCCTCTCTTTTATTAAGGCCGATTCCATCATTTGACCCTTGTACTGGCAGTTGCTGCTATAAATTACACGTGACAAACTCCAGTTTATTCTATGGTTATGTTCATTTATATGGTTGAAAATAACCAAGTTCTGTTGTCCATACCTAACTGACCATTTGTGTTGTATTAATCTCTTGGGAAGTGATTTACCTTTAAATCCGATGTAAAAATTGGTCACAGTCCTGGGCATGGGATTCCGTATACCCGCCCCAGAGTCCATTGGGAGATGTCTTTTGTTTGGACGTTAATACAAGGGATTTGGCTAACGGGGTTTGGGGTAAGTAAATGCAAAAGGGTTAGATTTTCCGTGGGGGTGGGTTACTATCTTAGAATCGTTGTCCAGGTCCAGGGGATGGCAATTTGGTTATTTTATTAGTTGGGTGATCTCTATGGGTCTTGTCTTTAGGGAGTCGGTAGACCCCTAAAGACAAGACCAGAGATACAACCAACAATAAAATAAAAATAAAAATTCCTCACCTGGACAGGATTAAGAGAGTAACCCACCCCCGCTGAAAATCTAACCCTTTTGCATTTACTTACCCAAACACCTTAGCCAAATCCCTGATTAACGTCCAACAAAAGACATCTCCCAAGGGTTCTGGGGTATACGAAATCCCATGCCAGGGCTGTGACCAATCTTACATCGGATTTAAAGGTAAATCACTTCCCCAGAGATTAATACAACACAAATGGTCAGTTAGGTATGGACAACAGAACTCGGCTATTTTCAACCATATAAATG
>NC_087212.1:81211642-81224142 GCF_015104395.2 Macrobrachium nipponense | reverse complement strand
ATGGAAGTGTTAGGGACATGAAGACAAGGATGGCCGGAGTGAGGAAGATGAGATGGCATCGAATGGAAGAAATGAAGAAATGACAAGAGATAGAAACAGCTTGACAAAGCTGAAAGAAAAGGAGTCTGGACTCCTGGAGGTATGGCGGGGGGACGTCAGAAACCCTGTCCTGTCTCGGAACCCCTAACTGAGAGGTAGCCCTCATTAGGCAATTCCTAAGAGGGGTTTTTGACCCACCACAAGAGGTCTTCCTCTTAGGACTTATGAGCCGAAAAAGACTCTAGCCGACACCAAATGTTATGGAAGTCTGAAATCGGCTCCATAGAAGTGGAAGGCCGAAGCTCTTTACTTCGGACAATCCAGAATCGGAGTGAGCAGCATCCTTTAGATGACTTCGGAATATATTTGCTTTGTGTTTGAAAGACTGTATCATTCTATGTAATATTTATGGCAAGTTCAGTTACTCTGAAATGTTTATGTGTGTTGTGCTTATCAGACATGCAAAAGAATTACGAGTGATGAATCACTCAAACAAAATGGCATTAACAAATATTCTAAGCCTGCCAATTTACAATGAAAACAAAACGATTACAGATGTACACTTACCCAGCTCTTTGTGCAAATCGTAAAAACTCTTTGCACATGATAACCTTCTGAATCTGGAGAAACTGTATTCTTCATCTATTTGGTTTTATCCCAAACACGTCGCAGTTTTGGCCTTAATATATTTCTCTCTGGTGAACCTATAAAGAATAGTAATCTCAGTTACCAAACTGACTTGGAAAGAACTTCATAGACAAACTAATTGCTATTAATATTTACATCCCGAGAACGCAGAGTGAAAGGTGCCAATGAAATACTAATTTAATGAAAAACATACAAAGTGTAATATCACTATTTAATCGAATAACACATACCTGTTATCGAAACTTCGACAAGAGGGGTTGAACTTTACCGCAAGTTTCAATGTATCTTTGCATATATTTTCCTCATCTAAGTAAGTGGAAATGCGTATTGTATGATAGGAAGGTACTATGTTTTGTTGCATTTGTTTGGATAGTTGCCCGAATGCGTTTGGTGATCGGTCAAACTCAGTTGTGAGAGACAGTCTCGCTACATGCCTACATCTCTTTGACTCACAAGCTCAGTCAATGATGCACTGTTGTGATGGGCTGTCGAAGTCGGATACATATATATATATATATATATATATATATATATATATGTAATATATATATATATATTATATATATATATATATATATATATATATATATATATATATATATATATATATATATATATATTATATATATATATATATAATATATATATATATATATATATATATATATATATATATATATATATATATATATATATATATATATATATATATATATATATATATAACATTCAGGAGTCCCAGGAAGACAGCAGTCTAAGAACCATGCTTTATTTATATGAAAAACGTAATTTATTATGTAAAAAACTTTTTTTTCATAATAAATTACTAGTTAAAGGGCAGCTAATAATAATTTAAAACTTTAGAATAAAAACAAAACATGAGTAAGTGAGAAAGGCTACCTATTGAAGGAAAGGTAAAGAGACAAGAGACCACAACAGTTCGCACATGGCCAGACAACACTTAGGCCAGAGAGAGAGAGAGGAGACGAAGAAACATTAGAGTTTAAGCCTGGAGAGAGGTGCTTGATAAATAAAGACTCGAGGGTCGTTAAGTAGGCTGTTTGTTTAGTAGTGTCTATTATTGAAAAATGTTTTCTTTCACAGTAATTTTGCATTTGGATGCATGAGTTCTTATATTAGAAAATTCGGGATTGGATATTCTTGACCCTGTTCTATAACTAAGACCTAGATGACTATAATAAAAAAACCTGCAACAGCCTTCGAGAGGATCCAACGTAATTATCAAAGCATCTTGGGCATTGAAATTTATACATTATGTTGGATCTCATGAATTCTTGAAACTTGTCCTTATAACTGAAGAAACCTCCAATTTTTTTAGGGTTGATAGGAATGACAGTTAATTAAAAAAATCCTAGTTCGTTTTCAATAATTTGTTTAACCTTGGAACGTAAATTGTCGGAGTGAATAAAGGGAATTGGTACATACAAAGTTAATTTTAGAACATCAAAGTTCAATGTAGGTTTGGAAACAAACCTTGCTAACATTTCGTTGAT
This sequence comes from Macrobrachium nipponense, assembly GCF_015104395.2. Taxonomy (NCBI): domain Eukaryota; kingdom Metazoa; phylum Arthropoda; class Malacostraca; order Decapoda; family Palaemonidae; genus Macrobrachium; species Macrobrachium nipponense. Next base: position 81,221,941 of record NC_087212.1, on the reverse strand, counting down.
AATACTGAAAACTAAATTTTTTGAGAATGAGTTTTTTGTGAATTCTTCAAGTAAAAAATTAATTTCAATATGAAAAGAGCACCTCCAAAGGCAAATAAATGTAAGCAAAGTTAGGTCTGTAACAAGGACACAGAAGTCAAGGCCAAATGGCAAAAAATATTCTTCTCTTTTGGAAAGGACATAGTTAGAATAATTAAAAAATACAAGAATTACAATTGCTAAAATCAGGAGTACATATCCCCAAAGTTCTCAACTTTCTCTGGTGGCGAGAATGAACATCAGTAATAAAATAATTAATACATTTCAGAGACTCAAGGTTCTTAACTCTTCTAACATGTCTAGCTTGCAACAGATATTGTCCTTGCTACTTCACGACACATAAGAAACTTAAGGTAAAATGGGCTCCATATTTTAGGAAAGAGGACTCTGAAATTCTGAAGAAACTTGGTAAAGTTGATAACATAGTAATATGCAAACCTGTCAAAGGCAAAGGTATAGTAATTCTTAATAAGGTTGACTATCTTGAAAAAATGAATGTAATTCAGTCGGATAACTCTAAATTCAAACTTATTGGTGAACCTAACTTTGGTGACATTTACAAAAAAGAGGAGTAAAATCAACAGTTTTCTTAGAAAACTTAAACAAGATGGGATTATTGATCAGGTATTTCATAAACTATTTGTTACAGGTTCTTCTTTTGGTATATTATATGGACTCCCTAAAATACATAAAGATGGTATACCAATGAGACCTATAATGTCATCCTACAACAGTCCTGCCTATAACATCTCAAAGTTTCTGGTTAAACTTCTAAACGAATATTCTATATCGAAATTTACATTAAAGAATGGTTTTGATTTTCAACAGCAAGTGCTGCTACAAGACGGTGAACTTTTTATGGTTAGCCTAGACGTTGAGTCCTTATTCACTAACGTACCTGTTGATGCTGAGGTTTTTTATGGTTTTAATAGACAGATTTTTAAAACCCTTTTAGAACTTGCTGTGCAAGATTCAACGTTCATCTTTAATAAGCAGCGCTACCTGCAGGTCGTGGGAGTTGCTATGGGGTCCCCATTAGGCCCATTGTTTGCAAACTTTTTTATGGGTCATTTGGAGGAAGAATTTTTAGATAATTGCCCGTAGAGCTTTAAACCAACATATTCGTATACACCTAGTATTATTTGATGTGGTTGTACTGTACAGTTCATTTTACTGTACCTCTTTTTGAGATCCCCTGAATGAACCTTTTAGTTACCCTGTTTCCAGAGTGCTTTTGTTGGCCACTGTGATTAAATGCCCAATGGAGTATCCGTCTTATTCACCATAGTGTTGTAATGCATTTGTATTCTTTTATAAATCTTGAGTGAAAATTTATTATATTTAAGGTTGTTTAATTTTGGTATTTGTGCCCTGTAGAAATGTTTAAGTGATTCCTTGTTTCATACGGTAAGCTGGGTTAACAGTAACTGTTAATTATGGTGTTCTTTTATTATTAAATTGTTAGTTTTACTCGAGTTTGAAATTAAACCTTGCTTATTTTCTGTGATGTGTGAACCTTGGCTTGGAGACATCACAATATATATGCCTCATCACTGAGAAGATACAATCAAAGCATTAATTTCCACAGCAAAGGAGAGTCATGCTTGTCTCAGCCGTAATCTCGAGGCTATGACCCAAGAAATGGTGGAAAGAAGTAACAAGAAATAATTCGATGTTAAAATTGCTGTTGGAGACATTCTATTTTTAGAAATCAATGTGAGAAATGAACTAAATTGCAAATTGGATCCGAAATTTGAAGGTCCTTTTAGAGTTATTGAGAAAAGACAGGAAACAGATTTGTGGTCTTAGATGAAACAAAGAGAAGGTTGGTCAAAATTAACTCAGCGATTATCTAAACTGAAAAGGGTTGGTATGTAGTAACTATAATAATAACATCGTGCCAGTTGGCATTTTTATCAGATTTTGCAAAATTGATGACATAAAATGTGATTAATGCAGTTTAAATGTAACGTTTTTTCCCTTTCATTCTTCCTAACTATTGGTTTCTTAATTATGCGCGAGAACTGCGTCGATTTGGCAATAAAACCAAAACCACGAAGTAATAATTTTGCGAATGAAAAAACGAGAATGAAAAATATGGGAAACTTAACTGTTAAGTTGAGAAATAATTATAAAGAAAGGTTCCGTGGTGGTGATTCCTGACCTAGTTGGTTTATTTGTGTTGAGTTTTTGTGGCTTAACTTTTTTGGAGGTGAATTTTTTGTGGCTATGATTTTTGGTGGTGACCTGTGGACTTACGAGCCAAAGAGGTGGTGATTATGGTTCTTCTTGGTGTTATGGTTCTTAGGGATGGCATTAGTGCATTGTGGTTTTATGGGCCTTATAAAGGTGTTGTATTTTATGAGGTTATATTCCCCAGTGGTTATATTTAGTGGTATATAATTGTTGAATTGTGGATTTTCTGTGGTTTTATATCCCTACTAGGTGATTAATTAGGGGTTTATTTTATATACATGTGGCTAGTATTCATGAATGACTTACATTGAGGTACATTGGGGGTCAAAAATGGCTTTATGACTTTAGCCTGGCGGAAAGGATAATTTTATAATTTGGTGGTTTTTTCTACCCAAATACACGTTTTCGAGGAATGATTTTGGCGGGGTACCCCTGATGTTGACAACGAGGATGTCCTGAGGATAATTTCTTTTTAAGGAATGTGGTTTATTGGAGGACTTCCCATCGCCGATTTAAATAATGATTTTTTGGGTCAATTTTGAAGGCATGAAATGATTTCAGCCGAGTGTATGAGTCTGACTAGACAAGTCCATAGTGCCGATTTTGAGCAAATGCCTGTTAATACACAGGTGGCAATGTTTGACAAATAGCCTGTGGATGAGATCAGTTTATTTGATACATTTTTCTTTTGGGGAGTTGCATTCACTTAGAGGATTTGCCACCGGTTTCCCGTAATGTCGGATGAAATGACATTCCATGGGGATAAGAATTTAAGGGGTCAATTCAGGTCGATACTGATAATGTTGTCGGCCATCAATTTGCGTGACGAATACATACTACATTTTAATATGGAAAAGCGCTGAATTAATAATATTTTTTTTTTCTCACCTATACAAGTTTTGTAATGGGAAAAAGCTTGGGATTTGTTTATTCATTATTATTTTTCTACAAGGGAAAGTTGTAATCGTTGTTTAAGCGTTTAATTTTTTTTTTATGGTAGCTTTAACATAGGAATTTCCTATTATAGAAAGGAGGTAAAAAATTTATCTTGGGATAACATAAAGATAGAAGGGATAACTTCAACATTATGTTTTGATGGAAGTTAGGCTGTATAACAAACATTACAAGGGTTTGCTGTCATAGAACATTATGGGGGTTTTTATTTTTTGATCTTATATTTGTCAGAATACGGGATTAAATTATAAAGGGGTTTCAGTAGATAAAGATCATATTTATTTTGGGGTGAGGAATTTTATTCCTTAAATAATTGACTATGAGATTGGGTGTAATTAGTTTTATGACAGATTTCGTGGTTGTTAAAGCAAAGAACTTTATTTGTTTCTAAAAATCATGTAGACTTTTCAAAAAGTCCATTACAGGAACCTAATTAATGACGAAACACGGACACACGGTGACTTTAGAGAATTCCCCAACGTCAACGCGGAGGGTTGACAATCAAAAACTCAAACTTAGGATCTACAACGCCAGATGTTCGGATCTTCACAAACGGGCGAGCCGATGTTATGGGTCGCCTTTGGCACTGGACAGAAATGTTCGTCGATGCGGATTGTCTCAAGATAACATTCTGCGACACCAAATTCAGGGGTCTACAATCTTCTACGAGGCGGGTGCCAAGACGTACTTGCATGGGAAGTCACGGGATATTTGAAGTTGGAAACGAGATGGGGTTTGGACAATTCCTTCATCAGAAGACGTTGAAATCTACAGTTCAAACAAAGAAGGTGGGGTTAAGGATTAACACCTACAGGGGTCGCAGAACACTTAATAATGGCCGCATGCAAGTGCCTGGGTTTCGTGATGGTTTCACGGCGCTCCAGGCCCGGGATCTACTCAATTAATTCAAAAAAAAGTGTTCGTGAAACACTTGACATGGGAACCCAATGAGGCAGTTAAAAGTTCCGCCTACACAGGGAAGGAACGGTTACGGTTTCCACCGCTAGAGGATAAACGAATGGGGAATGAATTCTTTTCGAACGAACGATACAAAACAAGTTCCAGTGATTGCAGTTATTAATGAGCCTAATCTTACAAAATATTATGGAACTAAGTATATTTACCTTGTAAGGCCAATGTGGGGTGCAACAGGGGTGCACAAAAGAACATAGGTGGCGGCCGAGCCAAATTCTTAAAGAAAGGCACCAACCCAACAGTCTATTAATATCAAATAATTCGGGTTGATAACCTTAGTTGCTTGTCCGATTGGAGACAGATGCAAAAACGATGGATTCCTTGAAGAATGCTGAATACTGAAAAAAAAAAAAAAAAAAAAAAAACAGGCACAGCTTTTACCAGCGCACATTTTGGGTTTAGTGATATGCTTTGAAATATCTCGATTTTCATGTATGTTAGGCATGCATGTCCTCTTGTTGTGCCAATTGGTTGGTGTGGCATTCGTAAATGCAACAGAAAATGACATATGGTCAAGTGGCAAAAGTTGCAAAGGGGGACTCATTGATTTTGGTTGAATCAGAGTGGGTGGAACATGCCCAGGCAAGAAGAGGTAACTAGAAGAGATGTTGCAGATCCCATCGGACAAGGTAACGAGAAAACTTTGAAAAGTTAAACATTTTGAAGTGAACAATTTACTGGAAGTCCTAGAGAAAGGGGAAGTGAGGTGGCGGGGCAACACATTCTTTTAATTGAACGAACTTTAAATGTTTTATGATTGTCCCATATTTATGTGGTCTCTATAATTTTTAGAATGGATTCGAAGTCACCTATGGGTTTTTTCTGCTGATTTTGACTATAAATTAAACTATGAATTTTTTGGGTACTTAGGGGAAAAAGAGGTAGACCTACTTAAAATTATGGTTTTGAGAGGAATATGATAGATTAACGATTCCTTTTTGAGTCAGGTTTAATTAATTTTATTTCCAATTTTCATGTTAAATAATTTTGGGAACAAATAAATAGTATAATTTTGTAACCAACGAGAGTTTACCTTAACCTAGTTTGAAACGCCATTTTTCAACCCAACTCCAGAAGATTGGCATTCAACGGAACAATGGTAGGTTACGTTATCCAAAGTTAGATGTTTTGTTTTGCCATGTTTTGTTTAAAACAAGTGTCAGTTTGACGCCTCGTTAAGATTTTTCCCCTGTTAGATAATGTAGTCCTAAGTGATCGCCCTCCTGGCCTCCCTATTTTATCCGTTTCATCAATTTTGAAACGCCTTTTTCCTTAATTCTAACCATATTACTGGTTCTCACCTTCTATTGAATTACCTTCTCGCTCTGGTGGTGGGTCCTTTCTATGATATATAATGGATAAATTACTATTTGCCCCTTTCTTCATTTTTCATTTAAGTAAATTAAGAGCAGCTCACCTGATGGGGAACATTCGAAAAGGCTGCTCATTGCACATTTAATCCTTTGGCTAAAATGAAAATACCAAAACACTTTCACCTTAGTACTGTACTTTAGCGTCCCTCAGCTGGGCATCTTCTGAACCTGCTAATCTTTGGGTTGTTACTTTCTTCTTCTCTAGTTAATACCAAGGAAAGAAAACAAGCACTCTCGACATTTAGGTAAAGACTGTTTGGGGTGCGCAAATAATTTAAAAATTTATATACCTTAAACTAATTTCTTTACAGATAGCTTTTTGGAGAAATCTGCTGAAAAGGGGAATCGAAACTCAATTCCAGAAAGCTCTCTGTAGAGAATTTATTTTTTTAAAATGATATTTGTACCCATATATTACTGTGAATTTTGTTTTCTTCATTTAAGATACTCTTGTTATGATGTGTGGCGTTTCTTCAAATAAAAGAAAAAGAACGTCTTTTTTAATTAATTTGTTTTTACAGAAGGATTAGATAGACCAGAAGCAGTGTAGTCTTATCTAAGATCTATTCAAGACAACTGGATAACGGTCATGAATTTGAGAACAAAATTTTGCCTTACCTAGGTTTGTTTTATAGCAATCACAAAAGACCCATCTATACAGGAAAAAAAATAACAAAATAAACATTCACCATTTACCCTAAATAATTGCAATTTCCATAATGGATATTGTTTAATTAGATCTGTTTGTTTAACTTTTTGTCTCCTCCTTTGTATGTCTTCCCCTCGGGAAAGCCTTTCAATCTCCTGCTCCTGTTATTGAAGGAGAGTTTAGAACTGAACACATTTAGGCTTCCTTAGTTCCCTAACTTTAATTTCAACCACACATTAGCTTTTAAAAGGCGACTGTTTCTGTTTGAAGGTTCCTCTTCCCAGTCGGGTGTCTGCAAGAAGGGGTCCGTTGTTCTCTGGCCTAAGACCGACCTCTCCTCTCTCGTCTCTTCATCTCTTCTCTCTCCTTTCTCTCTCTATCCTCTCTCTCTCTCTATATATATTATATATATATATATATATATATATATATATATAATATTATATATATATATATATATAATACATATATTATACTATATATCCTAATTACAAAGGAGCCGCCCATAAAAACAACCAAAATGTAGAGAGAAAAGTAACTAATATTTCAAGAGACTTGCTGTCTCTCTCTGCAGTCTCTGAAATGAAAATTAGTACTTTTCTCTCTACATTTTTGGTGTTTTTAATGGGCTCGCCTTTTATTAGAATTGGAATTCTTGTTGTTACAGGAACCACTTTTACCGAAGTTCATATACAATATTTAAGTTAATGAATAACTTGATCACGAAAAGTAGATAAAACGTGAATGCTATGTATAAATAAAGGTTTTTTTTGCCAAGGAAGGAAAAAAATGAAAAAGCGAGATAGCTGAGGTACTTTCGCGGTCCTATTTCGGAACCCTTTACTGAGGGCCAAACTGATTTTTACAAAAGAACAAGAATTATAGTCAAAAGAAGGCTTACATTACAAACTGACATTACCTAAGATTAAGCCATAAAGGGCGATTTTTCACTCCTACAGAATAAAAGGAGTCGCCAGAGGCTAGCCACACCTTGGAAGGTATACCCGCAGTAAACAAGTGATTCTTTCGCCAAGAAAAACAGTAACATTTTGAAAACAACACGGGAGCATATACAATTTTAATATCATGAATTTTTACGACAAATTTTCCCAACAAATATTATTCAATTAGTGAACCAAAAGACGAAAGAAAATTATAAATATATATATTATGCGAGCAAGAAAGAAAGAGGGAGAGAGAATATCGAAACCAGAGAGATAGAGAGAGAAGAGAGAGGAGAAGAAAGAAGGAGAGAGAGAGAGAGAGAGAGAGAGGAAGAGAGAGAAAAAATAATAACTAAATAATACATGTGGGATCTAATTTAATTTTAGTTGTTCATTTATTTTGAGGTCCTTCATAAACATCTTACACAAATATATGGGTGCCAAATGGGTAACATTCCCAGATCTAAGATTTAGGTTGGTTTTATTTGGTGATTTGTATAATTGCCGATTCCAGTAAATTTCTTGAAACAAAAAATTAATCATAATAGATCTAGCAATTACCGAGGTATCACACCCCAATTAATACAAATGAGATTTTTCACTCAAGATGGGATAAACAGTGCATTTGGAAGTCTGGGCTGTTCTAACTGAATAATCATATTGCTGTAGCTTAATCCGAACACATAAATTTTTAGCTAGACTGACCAACATAAAACGAATGGTTGGGCAATCCTTAGCAAAGGACAATTTTGTAAAATGATGTCTTGTTATTTGTTACGGGACTATTGTTCTTAATTAGCATATCTTTTAATGGTATTGTTAATAAGAAAGAACGCTAAACATTAACAATTAAATGAATTTTAAATATTTGAATTTTATGGTTTCAAAACTCCACGAAAAATAAGGTAAGCTAAGTACAATTTTTAGGCATTTCTTTTTCATTAATAGCAACCATTATAAAACTTTTTGGTGAGCTTTTTTGGTAAACATAAATCAATTAAATGAGGTGGGTAGCAGAGATCGTTTCCTATCTTTTTTTAATGTATTCTATTTTCTTGGTCGCCAGATATTGTGCGACTCGTGATACGCAAAGCACGTAAGGAAAAATAGCAAGAAAAATTGAAATTTTTTGATATTAGATGGTGGCGGCCAGAAATAAAAATGTACATATTTTCAAATAATTTGTTTTGGGTTTTCTATAAATACTGGAATTTGCAATTGGAAAGATTCTCTATGGTATTTAATGAAATCTAGGAAAGGGATGAACATTGTTATTTTCAATTTCAACAGTGAATATTCATGGAAATGGCACTGAAATGTACAAATGAATTTTACTGTCTAAATTGGATATAATAATATATATTAATATATATATAATATATATAATATATAGTATCATATAATATATATATATATATTTAATATATTTATATATTATATATTTATATATATATATAATATATATATATATATGTATATTATAATATGTATATATATATATATTATAATATAATACTAATAATATATATATATATATATACTATGATTATATATATATATTATAAATATATATATAATATATTAATGTAAAACGCACTGGTCAGATGTTGAAAAGTGGAAATATATATTAAAATAAAATGGGATTGGTTGGTAACCTTAACACCTGCTGTTCAGAGACACATGGAAAACAGTGAATTCCTCAAAGATGCTAAATATGAAGACAGCAAATCAAAAACACGCCGGTTGCGGATGATGAGATGGGAGCCGCATTCGCAGAGATATGAGGTAAACCGCAATGGAAAGGGTTACTTGCAAGGTTTTAACTTCAGGTCATTGAACATCGTGTAACTAGAATTAAAAACGTTGTTCATGGGAAAATGGAAATGCACAGAATAGATAGGCCGTGCATGCGTTTGTGTTATTCAAGTAGCATATGTGTATCCGTACGTTTGTTGGTCTCAGCGTATATACCTTACGTTTTGTAAGAACGACAAATAGATAGAATAAAAAAAACCCTAGTGAAAGCGAATTACGGGGCAATTCAGACTGACAAAATTCTATCGTTGTTTGGTCACAAGGGACTTTTTGGTTATCCGAGGAGGTACTAAGAATCCATGGGAACTAGGTAAAGTGAAATATCTTTTGAAAAGTTATAACCGCCCTTTTTTATGTAGTGACATTGAGTTCAGTTTGTAGAGAATAAAGGAAAAGTGGTAATGCCAACACTTATTTATTGAACGAACTTTAACATTTCATTGTTTGATAATTATTATTCTCACTTTCAGAATGACTTCAAAGTCACAATTTAAAAAAAAATGGATTCTGCTAGATTTGTGTTAACTTTTAAATTGGAAAAATAAACTATTGAATAGTCCGGACAGAAAGTAGATAAGAGGGGGTATTTTGGCTTGAAATATAATTTTTGGGAAGAGTATTGGTTAGTTTTAACGATTTTTGGATGTTCTTTAACCTCATTTTTAATTCCATTATTTTCAATGGAGTTTTTCCAATAATTGATTTGTTTCCAGCAAGCTAAGAGATGAACATCAAACAAAGAACTTTGGAAGTAAGTTAAGTTGTTCTAAAGTTAGGAGTGCTTCCTGGTATTATTTAGATGGGACTCCATTTGAAGCCCTCTAGATATATTATAATATATAATATATATAATATATTATAATATATATATAATATATTATATATATATATATATATAATATATAATATAATATATACATATATACATATATAATATAATATATTAATATATAATATATTATATATAAGTTATATATATAATATACAATACATATAATTATATATATATACCTATATATATAGATATTATAATATATAATATATACTATATTATATATATATATATATTATAGTATATATAGTATAATATATATATATATATAAATATATAATATATATAATTAATGTATATATATATAATTATATTATATATATTATATATATATATATTATTATATATACTATATGTTAATAATAATATTATTATATAATAATGTTATATATATATATATATTTAATATTATTATATATATAATATATTATATAATATATATATATTATATATAATATATTTATATATATATATATATATTACTTAATATATATAATATATATTATATATATATATATATAT
>NC_087212.1:81186320-81208642 GCF_015104395.2 Macrobrachium nipponense | reverse complement strand
TATTTCTATTTATCTTTAGAGAAATAAGTAAGCTTTATTAAGTACTATAACTGTGAAACTTCTTCATAACAGTTGCCAGTCGGGTATTATAAGTGTTCTCTCTAAAAGGTAAGACTTTTCAAATAGAAAAATGATTATGTAGATCAAGCACTGAACAGAGCTCAGAATAGCTGCAGAGTTTTAACTGTTTACCACAACGTACGATTTTGCAACAATGGTCTCATATATTACATGACACTCGAGAATTTTTCACAGCGTTTATATATTTTTAGTCAAAAATAAATAACAACATTGTTGTACAGATAACTTTACAAATGTTTTATTATTTCACTTCCTTGATGGCCAATTTCAGATCCAAAATTTGCATTTTGGAGACGCGAATAACTACATCAAGAATATTATCGTCTGGCGAATAGACAGACCATGCTGGTTCTTAGAATGGACATCATGGTACACTTCCCTAAAGAACTCCACAAACATTCCTCTACACTTCCTTAAATCCCTTTTACCAGCAATTCCGTCGTCTCACCTTTTTTCTATTGTATCACTTTTTCTATTGTATCCAGCCTCAGTTACATCAGTTATGACGCTAAATATGAAAGGGATCTCTGACAGCTCATTTAAGTGCGATTTAGCCTCTGTAAGTTGAATTTGGCTTGCATATGATGACCTGCCCCTGTATACGTAGCATGAAGCCAAACCGATCATAGCTATTGATAATAATTACATAAAACACGGTCCATTCACTCTCTCTCAGTCTCTCTCTCTCTCTCTCTCTCTCTCTCTCTCTCTCTCTCTCTCTCTCTCTCTCTCTCTCTCTCTGTCAGCTTAATACAACCACAAGTAAACTACCCATATGTTCATCTGTGGTGCTTCAATGTCTGAAATGGCTTTAAACACCATTTACATAAACGGCATGAGATGGAGACTGTGTAGGTAACGGAATATCGAAGGCTAATCAGGACTTAATCCTTATATGGCAGATATTTAGGTTCCATTTTGTATAATGATAACTGTATTTCGTGATGTCTACTACAGAGCGGACTGTTCGGAAAATACAACAATTCTCTTGAAATAGTTAGAATCCCCCCTAACACCCCCCACCCCCTTAAAAAAGGCTCACAGTCGTACCAAAATGTAAAGAAAATGTATGGATAGAATACCTCTGTTGACCTCAAGGACCTCAGCACATGAAGTAAAGTTGATCCATACAAGAACTGAAGTTTCGGAAACGTGAACCTAAATATTAATCAACTCCAAATTCGCATCCATATATTCAGCAGAAGACTAAACAATCTAGTGAGAGAGGAGTTCACAGGGCTACACTGAACAGGATTAAGAAAACAACCTTATCAGTTAGCACTGAGAAATATTAATAATTTTCCTCTGAGACCCAGCACCTATTAAGACTTTCATTCTTCGTAACGTCTGCATTCTGCTCTCAGCCCTCTCTCTTCATATGCTGCTCTTTGGAAATCATGAGTGGATGTTGATTACCGCAGGGAAGTAAAAACGGACTATCAAAGAGAGAGAGAGAGAGAGAGAGAGAGAGAGAGAGAGAGAGAGAATGGTTAATTTGAATCTCCTTATGAATCCCAACCTAATAAGATGTGCAAAGGTAGAAAAATAAAAACAATAAGCAAGCAATATGACAGTTAAAAACTAGAAACAAAAGGATGACTTTTGCGTTTAGTACACAACAAAATAGAAGCAAAATTACACTAAAGTTTATCACAAAATAACTTTTGTGGAAACAATCATTTAAGTGTGCAAATATGCTACTTGATTTTTTTTTTTATCGCAATAGCTACAAAGGTGTCATGGCCAGATATGATTTATTCCCGGGATAATTCACAGATAGAAATTAATAAAATCAAAACTTTCTATAAAAACTGATATAACGTATAGGAATCCGAAAAAAATCATTTCAGAACAGGAAAACTTTTTTTACACTAAAGTAATATTTTGTAGAGCTGCGAAGAAAATCTTGAAAGGGAGGAAAACCAGATAAATTTTAGGAAATACAAAAATGTTAAAGTCAATGCACATGCTGAGAGCTATAGAAAGTAATATGTTGAAATCTTGAAATACAAGAACGAAAAGAAAACTTGAAAGGTGGATGAGAGGGGCGCGAAATTCAAACTCTAGGCATCAATTAAGCAGCTGGATCAGATGTGCTGACTTCGTGGTACAATTGCCACTTGCATTGCTCGTGTGAGATAAAACTGATAAAATATATCATACTACAGTCTTTTACCAATATTATATATAATGTAATATTTTAACACAAAGACACATTCGAATATATATCGTATTCCAATGGAGCTATGCTTGAAATACAATGCACATAAACTAATAACGAATATTCATATATGCTTCATACCAGGAATGCAAAGTTTATCGACATTATTTGAAGTTTATGGATCAAGTATGTATACTAAAGGGGAACAAAGGTAATTCATACGGACTGCAGAAAATCTTGCCAGTGTCTGCTTTATGTCATTTGACGAAGGGATGCATGATAATGCCAAAAAAATAATAAACAAAAACAAAATACAAAAATCTCTTTTGTTCAGCAGAACCGTAAATTTTCACTTAAAAAATTCAAAGCTAAACACTTACGTAAATTTTTGGTTGCAACTTTGCATTCCTAATGTCACAATGATTTGTGCACATTGAGAACCATGAGCAAACAAATATGATATAATGGTTTACTGCTGTGTATATTTGTCAGTTACATTTCTTTGTCAAGATTTCGCTTTCACACTGAGTGCACATGTGCTCACTGCCACAAATTCCACTCGTTGTAATTGTTATTATTCATACCATACATGTCGTTTTATCTTCATGCTCGACAAAACCACCAACATCGGCTAATCGAAAGTGTGTTAACATCTCGAATGAATAAATGAGAGAAAAAACATACATTCTCTTAAACCCCATCTGAGAGAAAGGTTTCTCAATGTCTTTGGATGTCGTTCTCTCGCCTCACCTTCCTTTCTGAAAGAGATGTGCGTTGTCCTCACTGCAACCAGATAATATTCATAACCTGTAGAACGCTTCCTCTCCCATTAAGATGGTAATGATGTAATAACACTCTTCTAGGAGATAGCAAAGGACTGCAATTAGGCCCCAAGCACCTTTCCCAAAACCCTGCTTTACACAGTCTTGAAACACCGAAGAGAGAGAGAGAGAGAGAGAGAGAGAGAGAGAGAGAGAGAGAGAGAGAGAGAGGATAAAAAATAACTCAGGCCATTACGAAGTTTTTAGATTATTAGCAAGTCTTCCTAAATGTACACGAGTGCTTTGCACGGGATTAACATCATTCATGCAAATGCTGTTTCAATCCTGGAGTTAATGTTAAAAACATAACGAGAAAACATTTAAAGAGTACCCAAACAGCCTTCAGCAACTTTTTAATTTTGTTCCAAGATGATAAAAACACCAAAAATGTGTGTTTATTTGCTCAGTTTCCGCCCACTGCCTTAATGTGTACCATAAAGCAACAATATTCTCTAGTCTGTAGACTAGCATTAATGTTATGTACAAACAAGAAAATCTATAATTGCAATAGAACATTTCTGCATAAAGTAAAGTTTACTTATTCATTTGACGTCTCTTTTACCAAAAACGTATTTTACATTTCAACGGTATATTTTCCATCCTGAAATAATAGATTTTATCTTAGTTTGTATTCCTTTTATGAACTGGATTCTTTGTAAGACAGCGGACATTTATAGCCTTCTCTCAGATTAAGACCAATGATAACCACTTCATTCAGCAGTCTTACAAGCATTTCCCTTCAGCAAACATCGCTTGCTATTTTTTGTCTTTTCATCTGCATGATAATGGAAACAGTAACACGGGCAGAGGTTTCCCCTTTCGTTAGTTACTGTATATTATTATGTTGTCATGATTAGCAATAATGCTTCCTTATGCTTGATGTCACTTCATTTGCAAGCATATCATGAACTTTGTTACTCTTATGTCATATGAAGACGACTTCCTAGAATTTCCCAGCATGCAAATAGAGGTAAATATTACATCTTTTTAATTATTTCATTTATGCAAAGTATGATTAGATTGCAGATGACTTTGATAATTAGTTTACTTGTTAAACTAAATCCTGTGAAACATGAAAATACTCGTTATATTCTACCTTTCATATATAAATACCATACTATAAGGACATTTATTTTTCAGGGTAAAAAAAGCCTAATAATATACTTTTATTGTACATCGAATGTATGAAATATGGTCAGGAATAGGTCTCTTTTTAATAAGTGTGTTTACGTCTTGCATAATTGTGCACTTGGCAGTAAGCATGCTCTTTGAATGAAATATCGAAAATGGAAAACTTATTAAGCCTGACCCAACTACAGAACTAACTGCATAGCCAGTTAGCAGCTTATGAAAGTGTTCCAAGTTGGAAAAGTAGTTTTATTTTCCTATAATATAAGATGTCCTTTTGTAAAAAAAAAGAAAGTTTGATTAATTGATTAATTTATTTATTTTCTATGTAGATTATCTGACTTACGTACAAACGTTCAGTAATGTCCTATCATTAGTAACACGTGCATTGATCACTTCTCGCTTCATGAGAGCAAATTAGTAAAACGCATACTATATATAAAGCATTGCTCCAACAAACTTCAAAGAAGCAGAACTCGGAGGGGATAACAAACCGGTAGAAAGAGACATTTCTCTTTATTAGAGACGTTACTTGTAAAAACGACTCCACAAAATATCTTAAGAAACGGTTAACTATGAATGATAGAGAAAACACCTCTGGAAACTACAGAGTCTACCAAAAGAGAATATAAGAAATACACAATAATAGTTCAAGAAGATAAGAAATATGACGCTCTGCAGAGGGGAAGACAATCCAGACATTACATATTTCCAATGGACAGGGAAGACTCCAAAGATATTGTCTACAGCAGAGAGTGGAGACAGCAGTATATCACGTTCTGGTGACAGAGAGTACAACACAGATAATCCGTCCTGTACATGGTGGAACACATTGTAAATAATACACCCTGCAGGCTGGGGAGATGACACAAATATTACGTCTCGCCGAAGGGGAGGCGCCGCAGATTAGGAAGACTCCATAAAGTTACGTGCTCTTGGCTGGGAAGACGCCACTAATATCAATAGATGACATTATAAACATCAAGTCCGTTCGAGGACGAAACGGCTTTCACATCACGTCCCGTGTACGAAGAAGAAGAAGAAGAAGAAGAAGAAGAAGAAGAAGAAGAAGAAGAAGAAGAAGAAGACTGCATGTGCATGTGATTGTTACTATAGCTGAGAAAACGAACGGGAATAAACGGGGTTTCGTTTCTTGCTCATTACCCGAGTTATGAGGCTGGGTTGGGTGACTATTATTTGGATATGAATGTGAATAAATGACTCCGTTCTCTATTAGATAAGTCGTTATTTAGATCCTGAGTGGAGGTGGATCCTCCTGGTGAGTTCTCAGCCACTGACAAGACAATGTGAACTCTCTTTGACTGGGTACGTGTGTGTGTGTCTTTGACCGACTGATAACTCAATACAAACAGGTGAATACAATGTTCCCGCTTAATTTCGTCTGTACACCTATCAAAGGATGAATAAAGGAATGTCATTGCTTAGTTTGTGTCTTAATTGGTAATTATATGGCTTGTGTTCGAGGGTGTTCTGATTTTTTTTGTATTCGGACTGAGGATTACTAGGTAAAATTTTGTCCAACGTAAACAAATTCCAATAAATTTCTAATGGTTCCTTGTCTACAAATCAGTTTTCATTAATATTTCACATAATAAAATTAAAGTGTAACACCATATCACTAACTAAACAACATCCAGTCTGATTTCCAGAATCTTTGCAAAACCTTCTAGAAAGAAAGAGATCAGAACTTGTCCCATTTTGTTGGCAATGAAGATGACATGAACAGAAACAGTTTCGATTTTTCATTCCATTCTGAAGGTATTACCTCCTCTTTAAGCTAATGATATTAGTTTTATATTAAAATATCAAGACTAGTTGATAACTCACTACATATAAAGGGGATTCTAGTAGTTAGGATTAATATGTTTCCAGACTGGATAGGAAGCAACAAGTACAATAAATAAACTCAAGTGTCGCGTGTTATTCCACATGAAATTGGCCTTAGACATGTCGAAACTCCTTTAAGATTTATCAATATAGTTTACCACCTGAAGTAGTTGGAAGGTCACTGCTTCATATCTGTATAGTGAAACACTACAAACTAAGATTTGCAATTCGTCATTCAATAGTTCTTAAAAAAGTGTTGATATAATTCATACTCTACATGGCAAACCAGATAAATATACTATTAGAGAAATGAAATGGAAAAGGTAAAGAAAAAGAGAAAGTTCAAAGAGAAAGGCAAAAATAAATCAAAATTTCTTGACGAGACCTTCAGGAGTAGTTTGCACTTAAATCAAATATATATTTGAATAAGATTGAAATTTTAAAAATTTCGTTTATCTTCAGTCAACATCATCATTGCCTCTAATAATAAGCGAAAATAAGGACTTCTGTGAGATTCCGCCGATCATATTCTTTGAAAAAAATTTTCAGCATTAAAAATTATATGGGATGTGTCCTCTAAGATTTTAATATTTATGAAAATCAATCGAATATTAATAAAACAGATATCAAGTATCCTTATATAATCTACGGAACTGGCAGCTGTTAAATTATTATATTTTAACAAATGTATACTGCAATAAGCCAGAGAGAGAGAGAGAGAGAGAGAGAGAGAGAGAGAGAGAGAGAGAGAGAGAGAGACTCACTGGATAATTCCTAATTCAAAACCTACATCAAATGTGTACATGTAAAGAAATTCAATAAAGTAACGATGAAAGTGTGCAGGAGAGAGAGAGAGAGAGAGAGAGAGAGAGAGAGAGAGAGAGAGAGAGAGAGAGAGAATGCAATTCATTCAGCAATATCCTCCACCGGCAGTCGGAAGAAACTTCTGCCTCCAAACTTCCTGCAACTGCCACCAGATAGCAAAGAACGGAGTTACAATTGAAGTGTCTTCGGGCAATCTGGAGCTCTTTTGAGCGGTCGTTTTATTTGTTTTCTGTGTTTATATTTAACCTTTTTCATTTACTGTTATTTTTCAGTGGAGTTTGATTGTAAATTTGATAGTCGTTTAGAATTAAGACCAAAAATATTTAGCCATTCAGAATAATAAAAAGAGAAAATAAATACTGGGAAAATATAAAGTGATTAAGCGAAGGTTTATGTCCATAAAAAAAATATAAAACAATATTGTTTTGTTAACAGATGGCTAATGAAGAATCTGTTGAAACTAAAAAAATAATAAAAGAAAACAAAACGAGAAAGCTAGTGGAAGGCACAACTTGAATAAATCCCAGTTACACTAATGAAGGTCAATATGAGAAATCAGAATAATTATCTCTTGTTATGATGTCAGTATTAAAAATGAAATAGCAAGGAAAAACTACAAAGTGGGCTTCAATATGAAACGCGAGCAATATTTTGTAAAGCTATTTTTAAGAAGAGAGCCATAAATAATAGTTTTTTTTGTTAAACCATTTAATGTTAACTAACCTCACATGAAATTCACTTTCTGAAGCAAGTATCGCCTTTGCACAGGCCTTTGGGAGGGGCATTCCAGTACCCTTTTCTAGCTCACGCCCGAAGAAAACAAGCGATTTTTCTTTCTTTGACTTCTCGAATTACCCATCAACGAAAATACAGCACACCGCTGTCTCAGCCATATTTTTTTTTCCATCGAAGCCAACCTACATATTGTAACACCTCTCTGTTGATTCTATCATGAGCTTTATTTTGTTTCAGGTATGCTACACTTTACTTTCAAGATTCTAACATAGCAAACACTTGACCTACACTGTTCTTCTGCTGCAAATCCTTCCTTCACCAGCTATTTTCTAATGAAAATTCTTCCATACTTGTTTCTACCATAATAAGTCAAGACATGGACCTATAATTCTCATAGTCTTCTCTTTAGTTTTTACTCCTATAAAAGGGACAATTTAACTTCTTGTTAAACTCCTCGGAACCTTTCCCTAATCCAGATATACTTTGCACACCGTGGTCAGCCACTCAATCACGCATCCACTTCCATACTGCAGCCTCTCAAACGAAATTCCATCAACCCCTCGCGTCTGTTCACTCTCCAGCTTCTCAACGTCCCTGCCAACAGCCTCCTCTTCAGTCAGTTCCACAACCTTTCTCTAACTCATGCCAACGACTTCCGCTCTTCCATCATTCACCTGTGTCCCACTTCTTTCTGTCTTCCAGGTTCTTATCCTCCTTTCCACCACAGCATAAGTTCGTGTTTTCGTCTTCCTTCCATGTCTGCAAGTTCAACCCTTCAAACACGTCTTACTTTATATATATTGCTGAAACTATTTATTTCTAGTTATAAATGCTCATTTTTGATTCGTTTTTAATACCTCCAAAATGATGGAGAATTGACTCAGTGCTTTCATCATAGTCAGTACTCAGTCAACTGGTAATATTCAGTCGAGGAGCATTGTGTAGCATAAACGACAGATTAATATATAAAACATTGGACGTCATTCCATTCTACCAATAAGATATCCTCTACTACCCGGTTCCCAATGATTATCTTCCAACTATAATTCATCATTAGTTTACTCATATGAATTGTTTCCTTGTAAGCCAACCGTTTTATTTACACGAAGCTCATCACAGATCATTAATGTAAAAGGTTTCTTTAAATGCCTGTCAAAGTTTACAATAGTTTCTCTGGTGACCTGCACAAACAGATAAGCTTCACCGAGGCTTTGCCGAACGAAAATACTTCCACGAAACTGCATCTTCTAAAGAGAGATAGGAGCCAGTTCTTACCGCTGTAAGGTTAATTAATTGCCTGACGAAAGTTCCCTGCTGTAAAATTATTTGATTGAGACGGAAACTTCAACCCGCTCCTGCTGTCTCTTGCTTCAGAAAAATAAGGGTTAAGTCTGTTAGGATATGTGGTATCTTTAGGTACGAGGCGTAAAGATAAATAGATCACGACGACTTGCAAAACCATTTACAACTCCTTATGCACAAACGCGCCTTCAAGAAACTATTTGGAGCTGCTAGTGTTGCATAGAAATGGGGACAAGTAAAGCAAATATAAAAATATGCTGTCATACTGAAGGAGAGATATTTTCTGTACTTCATAAACATTAACGAAATTTAATAAATTTATCTCGGATTTCAGTCCATTAAAACTTTTCATAGTAATGATAGTGATGATACCAAAAGACAACCAGGGAAGTAAATACAAAAATACCAAATAAAAGCACATCAGGAATACCTTAGATTTTGAAAGAAGTTAAACCAAAGGAGTAAGGAGCAAAACAAAGGAAATAAGCCATGTTGAAAAAATAGTGAAAAGTAAAATAATATAAAAACGAATTTTAACACTCGCCAAACCAATACAGTGTTGCAGACCTGGGAAATCAATGACCTGGGAAGAGAGTTTTGCGAACCCACAGTGCTCCACTCGTTCACTGGAACAACACGGTGAATCGCATCTGCATATCATCCTCAAGTAAATTTTATCATATTAGTATTAATAAACGTTTTTCTAATTTAAAGCAATTATATTATAATTAATTATGATTATAACAATCTAATTAGTTTGAAGCAAATACATTCCATTAATTAATATCAGTTCAATGCATTAGTCGAGTGCGGTAACTGAACTGTTCAAAATCTTCTCCTTCGAAGTCTGAGTGATTGACATGAAAACTGGCATAAATGTTTTCAATGTGCCTATAGTAAAGTCTGTGTTGAATGATACTTTTTTTTTTCTTACATGTACAGTCCAGGCCTCAACCAAATTTTCACTAAGCAAGTTGTTGTATGGCAGTGAACCTGTACTCCTAATCGATGTGGACAGCTGCCTATACATCTGATCACGACGATCCCGAATTTGATGAGGCAGATTTCCAAGCAACTCTCTCAAACCTTAAAACATTACTGGTTGGCTTTTTTTTGTATATATATATATATATATATATATATATATATATATATATATTATATATATATATATATATATATATATATATATATACATTTATATACAGGGTGTTCCGAAATTAGAGGGGGCCCCCTCTGCAAAATAAAATAAAATTGATGTGGACAAAAACAAAAGTAATTCAAAGCAGGTATTTATTTAAGTTTCTCTCTGAGTATTTAATATTTTGTGTGGCCTCCATCTGCCTGTACCACAGCCTGCATTCTTGAGGGGTATGATTTCAGCAAATCGCAAAAAAGCAGACTCAAACTCCAATTCCCTGAGCACTTCGGTCACCTCTTTTTTCAGGTCGTCGAGGCTGAGTATACCATCATAGATCACTGTGTGCGTTTCAACACGATCTTTTATGATACTACCAATGTTTTCACACACATTAAGGTCGGGGAGCTACCTGGAAATTCACTTGACGAGAGGAAATCGATACCACCGTTTTGAAGCAGCTCTTGTGTCTGGAGAGCCTTGAAACATGGTACCTTATCATGCAAAAATGTGACTTCTTCAACAGATAACACATTTTTAGGATCTTTGAGGAAAGGAAATACTCCACCAGTAAGCACAGTTTCTCTGAAGCATTTGGCATTCCAAATATTCTAAAAGTTTCCTAAAATTGTCCTTGTTAAAACCGTGAAATAAAAAATCATCAACAGTAAAGATTTTCTCTAAAATAATATCGACCGTAGCCTGCAACGGTATATTTGTGAAGAGAGATGTGCCATCAAAACTAACCATATTCAAGTCGACATCCTGGGGTAAAAGATCAGGTACAAGGCTGCGGAATTATGTAAGGAATATTCATTATTGGCGAAAGGCTGTAACATTGGTACGAGATATTTAGCTATCTGATAGTTGGAAGCGTTATATTTCACGGTTTTAGCAAGGACAATTTTAGGAAACTTTTAGAAATTGCATTGCAGGACACTCACTTTATTTTTAACAAGACAATTTACAAACAAGTAGATGGTGTCTCTATTGGATCCCCGTTTAGGTCCAATTATGGCCAATGCCTTCATGTGCTCTCTCGAAGAACAAATGCTCGACAGATGTTCCTCAACATGTCGTCCTCTCTTTTATAGAAGATATATAGATGAGACAATTGCTTTATTTAGACCTAGGGCGGATGCAGAAAATTTCTTAGAATATATTAATGGCTTACATTCAAATATACAGTTCACAATCGAGCACGAAGACGATTATAAACTTGCATTTTTAGATATTTTAATCACTCGAACTCGTCAAGGTTTTAATACCAGTGTTTTTAGAAAAAAGACATTTACAGGCCAAGGTACGAACTTTTACAGCAGTTGCTCTTTCACTTTTAAATTAAATAGTATTTTTACACTGTTGCACCGTGCCTATATGTTATCCTCTACCTGGTACAACTTTCACGAGGAGATTCTGTTTGTACTTGAATTTTTCAAAAATAATTCGTATCCTTCCTTCTTATTCAACAAGTATGTAAATAACTTCTTGAATGATATATTTCAACCCCGTCTGTCTATACCTAATGTCACTAAATTGTGCATTCGAAGAAATTCAAACAAACACTGTAAGACTCAATTCGCAGTACATTTCCAGCTCTAGATATCAGATTATGTTCGAAAAATCCTAAGATACTTGGGTCATTATTTCACCATAAGGATAGGCTTCCTGCCTTGATGCGTTCTTTAGTGGTTTATTGTTTCATTTGCCAAAAATGTAAAGTTGGGAAATATATCGGGGTCACTAAGAGATTGCTCAAAGTCAGAGCTGATTCTCATCTTAGAGTTAGTCGCCGAACTGATGTCAATTAAAACTAAAGAATTTTCTAATATAAGAGATCACAGTAAAAAATGCAAGACATCAATCTCTTATGAAGATTTTAATGTTATCGCCCAAGCACCCAATGACCACTCTCTCTGCATCCTGGAATCGTTAACTATCAAGCAGCTTGTTCCTTTCTTAAACAACCAGACCTCTTCCACTATCTTATACATAGCAAGCTGGCTACACACGATCAAGTAAACTTGACAAGTATGCTTGATCAAGTAACTTGTTCAAGCAAACTGGACCGTCTGTATGGTGAGACTTGATCAAGTATTAGACTTGACAAGTCGCTTGAGGCATGATTGAATTTGAATCATGTCGTCAAGTCAAGTCTTGACTTGTTCAAGTCAACTGGACCGTGTGTACCAAAGACTTGATCAAAGTTGAGGGTGTCAAGTTTATGGTTTAATTCCATTAAAAAAATATACATATTTTTCAGGTTAATACTAAATGTATGCTGAATAAAAATTTGTGTACAATTTGTGTGTGTGTGTATGACTGAGTGTGCTCATGCACGTGTGGTGGTTATGTGATCGAATATAATTTAGGAAAAGAAAGCAGACCATTCTTTTTTATCGCTGTTTCTAGAACTGAGGAGGAGGAATCGTATGGACGCTTCTTCTAAAATCCATGATGAATATCTATGATGACCTCGACAGAGAAATAGTAGAAACCTAAAGGAATGTCTGTATTGTCATGCAAACTGTTTTCTGTATGCATTAAAATTTTTGCTAACAGAAACGTTGCAAGTCTCAAATTCTTGACCATATTTTCCCATGTTATCATTGTGAGCATCGCTCTCTCTCTCTCTCTCTCTCTCTCTCTCTCTCTCTCTCTCTCTCTCTCTCTCTCTCTCTCTCTGGGATTGTGTATTCTTGAGCAAATGTACAGCTGTCCACTTTTCTGTGATTCTCTTGTCAACTGGGAAATAAAAATACAGCCAGAAAAGTCTCGCTACTTTCTATGAAACAAAGGAGAGTAAAATAATTACAAGGTTACCATAATTACCCAGCATCAGAAAGGAAACTGATAAAAAACAAACACTGGTAATCCCGGATAATCTATCAATATCTTTCTTTTCCATTGCTATCACTTTTGTTTATGATATTTTAAACAATGAAAAAATCTAACGCGCATTTGATCATGAGCAAGATAAAAATGTTAACTTAAAAATAGCTTCTCTCATGTTTGTAGTGGTCTTCGCAATTAGTGGTGTTACCAGTGACAGCAGATGTAAGTATGTCGCTTCGTTCATTCGAAGGTAGTTGTGCCAATC
Source organism: Macrobrachium nipponense (assembly GCF_015104395.2). NCBI lineage: Eukaryota > Metazoa > Arthropoda > Malacostraca > Decapoda > Palaemonidae > Macrobrachium > Macrobrachium nipponense. The sequence continues at coordinate 81,195,503 of NC_087212.1, read as the reverse complement.
ACGTGGATAAATCTTCAACTCAGCCAATAGGTTAACATGAGAATGTTTTCCTCTTCTTCACCCACTCTTTGCACCACTCCCGCCGGTTCTTTCTAGTTGCCTTTCGCTTGGCCACAATACAGATAGCTGCCAAAGCAAGAGCGTCGTCGTCGTCTGCAGACTTGTCAAGCATACCTGACCGTGTGGAGGCGAAGGGAAATATCACAATACTTGATGAAATACTTGATCAAGCATACTTGTCAAGTTTACTTGATCGTGTGTAGCCAGCTTAAGTTGACGTCGTCCTGAAAACTGAGAATGTCGCTCAATTCTTAGCTCAGATAGAGTAAGGTACTAATACATTTTAACATCATAATTTTTTATAAATATAATCTTAAAAGTTTTTAGTATTAGGTTTTCAATGTTTAAAAAAAATCTTTAGCTTGTTTTTGTTTGTTTTAAATTTAAGTTTTATGTTTTTAGACTTTCTGAGTTTTTTAACCGAGTCCATTTTTTTATTTTTATTCTTTGTAACCTAACAGCCCTGATGATGAGACATGTGGTCTAGAAAATTTGGCCAATAAAGTTACGATGCTATGATGGCTGTTTGCTATTTTATTCTTCCTGAATCTGCTGTGTTCTAGATGCCCTAATCTTCAAGTATATATATTATAATATATATATATATATATATATATATATATATATATATATATATATATATATATATATATATATATATATATAATGTGTGTGTGTCTGTCTATGTCTGTGTGTATGCGTATGATAATCATCCATATATACCATACTTATGGAAATTTCTTACAAGATGTTGCCTTCAAGAAAACTGATGCCAATATTGAGCTTGCCCAGGCATATCATAAAGCTGATTTGGCGAAGAGGAGATATAAGCAGAAGAATGTTATTGTTGGCGAACAGGTGCTGCGTTATAACCGTGCAGAACCTGCTTACCAAACACTACACATTCAGTAAGAGCATATTCTGTAATGGAACATACCAAGCTTTGGAAACAGATTGTTGAGCTCAAATGGCTCTGCCAAAATTATATCTCCCACTGTGTGAATACCACTCCATCACTAATCACCGGCAACCTGTCTTGGTTGAGCTGATGGCAGATTCCTATGAAATTCTGAAGGGCCTTTCTACAATACAGTGTTCTGTGACTGAGCAGGGAATCATTGGAAGGAAACCTACTTTCATCACTGGCACATCCCTTTCAGAAATAAGAGCAAGGATTCCTTCTCAGGGAGGAAGTTGTCCAGCAGTGAGTCTTGAATGAGGAAGGCAAACGCCAAAAAAAGTTAATGAAGAACTCATTCCGTAAAGATTCCTTCAGAGCTTCCAGATTTCGACATTCTATAACCAAGTTAGTATTTTCTGCCAGAAGCATGTCAAGGGGAATAATTGAAATCACAGGCTTTGGATGTGGTGGAACTACTTGAAAAGTAAGTATGTCTTTACTAAGTTTGTCAGATTTACTGATGCTTGCTCTTGAGACAAGAGGTTTTATGAATTTGGGTCTCCAACTCCTTCTTGGTACAGCACTCCTGCTGTGTAATGAATGCTGTTTGTGCCTGATAAGCTTGAAGCATCACTGTAGTCAAATTTATCATGTGCAGCCATGGCCCACCCTTCTTTGGTAAAATGACTGGGAATCGAGATGTCCTCTTTGGAACCAGAAACTGCTTAAGATTTCAGCATATTTCTACTATCTCTGACTCTTTGTAAGTTGTAGATACTCCTATCCGATTTAGTGTTGTTAGGAGCTCTCGGCTGCGTGTTTTGCCATATACTGCTTGACCAACCATTGTATGAAGAGGTGCTTCTGTTTAGCTCTATGTAACCTGTATCTTATAATGTGAAAGATACAGTAAAGCTGAGAATGGAAGGTCCTACTATGTGTACTACCTCCATCATGCACTGTCTCATCCTCATCTTCCTCCTCCTCATCATTTGACTTGGGAAACTTCATGTTTAGTTTAAACTACATTAGGATTGCTCTGGCTGTAGATTATTAAAATTTTGCAAAAGCCAGTATTACAGTTGTTCTGCTGTCAGATTATTAGGAACTCAGACTTTGATTATTTTTTCAGGTGTATTGTTGAGGGAAAGGCTCCTTTACGTTTACTCATAATGGCTGTCCAGCGGGCATAATGGAACTATCATATTTTGGCCAAAAGCCACATTTCTTTCACGTCCACCTCAGTAATTCATAAAATAAATCACCTAATAACCTTATATCAGAGGGAACATTTTCTGGACACCCAAATATATACAGCGTTATACTACACAACCAGGAATATCATGGATTGTTTATAGTGGTTTATATGTTGTTTTGAGCTGTCTCACGTTTTGTGTTCATGTATAATAACTATTATTATGACGAATCGGAAAGAGCTTCGTCTTGTTGAAATTTACGACTGGAACAAAGGCTCTGGACTCTTCCATATTCAATCAAACATCATTTGCATTAATGATAACCTACCTCGATATTTCCCACAGCAGTGCACATCCTCTCTCTCTCTCTCTCTCTCTCTCTCTCTCTCTCTCTCTCTCTCTCTCTCTCTCTCTCTCTTTAATTTGGAAGCTGATCTACCGTTGTTATTATTATTCTGTATATTATTACCTCTTTCTATTTACTGTTAAACGAAGCAAAGAAAATTTAAACTATGGTTTTCTACAGTTGAGCTCACGCTTGATTGATATGGTGGAGCATGAATAAGAGTACAAGAATTACCTGAAGGGTTCCTAACAAGTGTTAATGCTATCAATTTGACGTTTCATTTTAATGTGAAAGCCAATTAACGCACTGGCATTTTACTGGTGTATCTGTGCAGCAAAAACACAACCGGATCTCCTAAAATTTAATCGCCTGTCGCCTAACTCTACAACCACTTTTGAAAAACATTTTTTGAAATTCCATGCATACTTTTTGGCGCAATTTTCATGAAGCCCGGAAGAGATCGTTAAAGGAAAATATATATATACGTAGATAGAATTTTTCCGCTAAACTACTTTTCAGGAGAACTAAGAGAGAATTCTATCCCGAAAGTAAGATTCATTCCTGAATCACCTTTATTATGACATAAAGGAACTTTGTTCAAGTCCTGTCTAATGAATAAAGGTTCCATAAAATCCTAATATCTAAACAGATTAGGGCTAAATTCCTTCATCACTGGAAAACGAAATAAATAGTAGTTTTCCGAACAACTTCACGAATGTTTCAGTAAATCTCTGATCAATTAAGTCACCGGAACAGACATGGCATTTCTGAAGCAAAGAACACAGAGGCGCCTCACCGCTGAAGGACGGATTACAACAAAGAAGAGGGAGACAGAGAGAGAGAGATTTGGGGTTTGGGGTTTTTTGCGGGGGTGGGGCGGGGGTGGGGGGGTAGGGGGAGGGGGGGATATCCGGCGCGATAGATAGGAATGTTTTATTCATCAAGGTCACATAATTGTATATGGAATATGTCGTTGAAAAATTTTACTTAGCAAAATGTTAAAGCTTTGCAGTAAAAGAAATAAGAAAACAGAATATTTCTTTTTATTCTTACTATTATTATTTTCATTAGCATTCCTGAAATATTATCTATTATTATTATTATATTATTATTATTATTATTATTATTATTATTATTATTATTATTATTATATTATTATTATTATTATTATTATCAATGATCCCTTAAGCAGAGCTTCAATATTAAAAGAAGCTAAGATTGACACCTCTGACCTAGAGATTAGGTTTTTTGCCCTAAAAGAACGATAGTGACCACTCACCTACCAAAAGGGATAATCCCATTGACCATCAGATCAGGATATTAGATCGACAGGGGTTTTTGGGGTTGTGGGGGTGGGTGGTGGAGATTAATAACCATCATACATGACAGAACAGCAACAAGTTCGAGAAGACTGCTGGGCCTTGACCCAGTTTTGATCACTTTCACATCTCTTGAAAAATGGCCGCAGGTACTGTCTGAAAGTACTCGAGTTTAAGTTTAACATACTGTGCAAATATTCTCAAGGAAACAAATTATACTCAGTAATCTTGTGGGTTTCTTTTCCTATCTTCAGAAGAAAACTATCAGAAGTTTTAGTTCGGTTTATTATTATTATTTTATTATTATAATTTTTTTTTTTTTTTTTGCTTTAGCACAGTCCTCCAATTCGACTGGGTGGCATTTATATTGTGGGGTTCCGGGTTGCATCCTGCCTCCTTAGGAGTCAATCACTTTTCTTACTATGTGTGCCGTTTCTAGGATCACACTCTTTTGAATGAGTCCTGGAGCTACTTCAGCCTCTAGTTTTTCCAGATTCCTTTTCAGGGATCTTGGGATCGTGCCCTAGTGTTCCTATTATTATTATTATTATTATTATTATTATTATTATTATTATTATTATTATTATTATTATTATTATTAGTTAATTAATTAACTAATTAACAAGCGTTAATACACGATAATCTTGCAAGAAGTAAAGCATATCAAGGAATAAATTTATGTGGATGAAATGATTAAGGAAATAAAAGTAATGAGAGTCAGACTTATTCATATGTAAAAAGTGGTTGCAAGGCAGCATATAGCGTCCTCCTCGATTAGATAAGGGGACAAACAATCACAGGAAAACCATAGGACAGTTGTTGGATTCGCAGTGAAGTGGATAAAACAACAGCGCTTAGAACTGGCCGGTGAGGCATCGTGGAATCTACATAGTTTTGGGGGCATAGGCCAAAGAGGCGGGGAACATTCTATGCTGGATTAATCTGCTTTCTCACTAATTGCTATTGGTACAAAAGCTGCATTCAACAAAGGGAGTCATAATAGAGATGTTCTCTCGACCTTAAGGAAACTTTAAATAGACAAGTTGCGTATCTATTATGGCACTGGTTAGATGCATAAGTGGATATATATTAAAATAAATGGGGTTGATAACCTTAGTGCTTCATGTTTAGAGACAGATGCAAAACAGTGAGTTTCTCAAGATGCTGATAAGAGAAAAAGTCGAAAACACACTGTTTGCGGGAATTAGATGGGGGCACATTCCAGTGATATGAGGTAAACCATAAGGAAAGGTTACTTCAGGTCACTTCAGGTCACCGAATACGTACGCTAAATAAAATGTGTATATGGGAAAATGGAAACGCACAGAATAGACTAGCGTGCGTGCGTTTGTGTCTTCAGTAGCGTGAGTGTATCCGTATGTCTGTTGATCAGCGTACATACGTATGTTTGTAAGACGAAATAGATGGTATAAGAAACCCCTAGTGTGGTGATTGAGGGATATTACCTGATATTGATTGTGTGTGGAAACACAACGTAGAGGAAGGCGCTAAGATCCATTGGAAAAGGTAAAGTGAAAAGACTTTGAAAAGTTATACCATTTATGTAGTGACCCTGAGTTCAGTTTCTAGAGAAAGGGAAGTGTAGAGCAACACTCAATGTTATTGACGAACTTTAACATTTCATTGCTTGATAATTATATTCTCATTTTCAGATGGATTCGAAGTCACCATTTAAAAATAGATTCTCTAGACTTGTGTTGACAGCTATTGATAAAGACTGATGAATAGTCGGACAGAAGTAGATAAGGGGGAACTTATCTAATCTGAATTTGTGGAAAAGTAATAGTGATTTGATGAGTTTCTTTGGGATTTTCTTTGATTCATTTTATTTCATTTTCATGTTAGCTATTTGTGAAATAAGGACTATATTTTTGTAATAGCGGGAGTTTGAATTCGCCTAGAGTTTTAATAATTGACTTCCAGCTAGCTACAGAGGTGACATTCGAAGGGACTATCACATCAAAGGTAGGTTACGCTTTCCTGTTAGGAGCTCTCTCCTTCTATTTAGAAGGGGGTCATTTTGATCCTCGTTAGATATCTATTGAGGAATAGAGGGGAGCCAAAAGAGTATGCAGTGTAATCGTGGAAAATATTGATTCAAAGTTACGTTTTCATCACACACACACCCACACAGACACACAGACACACAGACACACACACACACACAAGAATTACACAGAACGCTTTGCATAATGTACAACAGTATACAAAATATAGGTCCCAGTGGGAAAGAGGTCTAAGAATCTAAATAGGAATCATACAAGAAACAGGCAATATAGTCATTCTAAATAGCTATCACGAATACAACATTTCTCTCAGTCCATTTATTTTCTCCATTAAAATGCATGTGGAACCAATTCTTCTTGCCTCATCTATACTTAAATTTTTTCCCGACCACCTCGCTTACGGGAAAATTGAGTTCAGCATAACAGGTTGGGTCAGACTGAAAAACAATTTGCAGTGCTAATGCCTGAAGAGTTACGCTTTGGAAAATGTGGCTGTGGGCGAATTTCGTATAATGGAAATAAGATAGAGAGCCGTTTATATCAAAGTCTTCCTCATTTCGCACATTGGAACACTAATTATTTGTTTAAAGAAACGTATACGAAATTGCAAAATATCCTTGATTTCTTGCATGCATTTAATAATCTTGTACCATCAATAAAGTTCGCGATAGAATATGAAGAAAATAATTGTATACAATATATTTCTGTTTGAAAATATATAGAAAACCTACGAATAATTTGTCATTTATTAATTCTTACTCTAACCATGCTAAACAAAGTAAGGATTCAACCTTTTTCAATATGTATCTTAGAGCTCTCAGAATTTGTAGTCAAGATTTTTTGGAAGATGAGTTTAAAATTAATGACCAAATAGGAGTTTCATTATGCTACCCTCCATAATTTTTGGAACTTTCCATAAATAAAGTAACAAAGGACATCTAACAATGCAGTCGGTATTAATTTTATTCCTAATTTCATTCCTGCAGTGCCCATTTTAAAAACTATTGATATTAACTTAGTATTTAAAAATAATTATATTTTGAGAAATAGACTAATTAAGAATAGTCCAGTTAATTCAGACAATATTGTATACAGTATTCCTTGCAAAGAATGTAACAAGATTTATATTGGTCAAACATCAAAAGGACTAAAGTGAGATGCTCCCAAAACAAATATGTCATTGCAAGAGGGTAAACAAATAATTTTACTGCGGATCAGTGCCTTAAGACAAGCCAAGTGATTAACTGGAATAAATTATCGATAATATAAAAGTTCATTGACAATTGGAGAAGGAATGTTAACCTCCATCCTGGATTATCCCTTGATCCTTTGTCCTCTTCGTTTTTGTTTAAGGAACATGCTGCCTAGATTAACAAAGCCCCTTCTGTCAGCTTCTTTTGTATTCCTTCGTGAACTTGAAAAGTTAGAGCAAAGTACGAAAGTAATTGCTCAAAGTCCCCGGTTTTTCATTTCTAACATGGATTTTGTGATATATATATATATATATATATATATATATATATATATATATATATATATATATATATGTATATATATATATATATATATATATATATATATATATATATATATGTATATGTATAAATAAAGACAAATTAAATTGTCCACAAACCTTTGTAACATGATATTTTTTCCCGTCTGTCAATATTAATTCCCTACTAGTTTCCCGATTGTAGGCTTCAGAGAAGAGACAGCTGGCTTCGAGTTGTAGGAATTCAGATGAAAGAGACAGATTTCATCTTTTGAACATCTTAGGAATGAATAAAAAAAAAAAAATAAATAAACTATGCAGGATTAAGTTGTTTTAATCTGATATAGGTGTCTGACATTGAATGGGAAAGTTTTAATACATAAAAAGATGCATTTAATTCATCATCCAAATCTGTTCTTAACTTAAACCATTCTTTCAAGCACACCTGTAAGGAATCAATTTTAGAGTTGGATCAATACATGTATATTCAACTCTAAAAACACCTTTGAAAAATATGAAGAAATAATAATCAGATAGATAAAAACATAGGAAATTCCGCAATCTAAAAGTAGAATGTATAAGTTGCATCCTAACTGATGCTCTTCTCTACACACACAAAGACACACACACATACATACATACATACATACACACACCACACACACACACACACACACATATATATATATATATATAATATAATAATATATAATATTATATATATATATATATATATATAGATATATATTATATATATATATATATATATATATATATTATATATATATATATATATATATATCTATATATATATATATATATATATATATATATATATATATATATATATATATATATATAATATATAATATATCTATATATATTATATATATATATAGATATATATATATATATATATAATATATAGTATACTTATTATATATATATATATATAAATATATATATATATTATATCTATATATAATATATATATCTATATATATATATATATATATTATATGTGTGTGTGTCTGTGTGTCTGTGTCTGTGTATGTGTGTGTGTGTCTGTGCGTAGAAAAGACCATCAGTTAAGATGCAACTTATACATTCTACTTTTATGGTAAGGAATTTCGTATGTTTTTATCTATCTGAATAAACATGTATTGATCCAGCTCTAAAATTCATTCCTTTCAGGTGTGCTTGAAAGATGGTCAAGTTAAGAACAGATTTGGATGATGAATTAAATGCATCTTTTATGTATTAAAACTTTCCCTTCAATGTCAGACACCTATATCAGATTAAACAACTTCCCCTGCATAGTGTTTTTTTAGTGAATTCCTAAGATGTCAAGATGAAATCTGTATCTTTCTATTCCAGAACTCGGAAGCCTGCTGTCTCTGCTCTGAAGCCTACAACATCTGAAGATCTCTTCGGGAAACTAGTAGAGAACCTAATATTACAGACGGGAAAAAATATCATGTTACAAGGTTTGTGGATCAATTTAATTTGTCTTTTTTTTTGTGACATGCATGAAATTTGGTTAATCAAATTTTAAAATCATGTGCAACTAACTTGTGTCTAAATTCACACTTTTAAATGTGTTGTTAGCAGAAGTATGGTTGAATGCTAATACAGAATGTGGTTTTTTCTTGGTGGATAATTCTGTAATCTTGGAAAATTCACGACTTACTCTAATCATGATTTTCACATGACGTCGTATGCAGGAGACTGATTGCTTTGATCTTTGGAAATGCTTTTACTTTTCTTATAGATTATAAGGATACAGTTATTACAGGCTTTGTGAGGTAAAGATTACCTCACTATAAAGGCAAAGGAAAGTCT
>NC_087212.1:81166320-81173820 GCF_015104395.2 Macrobrachium nipponense | reverse complement strand
TAATCCAAAATGTCAAGAATATTGTTTGTCGTCTGTTTCCCGGGCCATACTCGACATATTAGAAACCTGTGGCAAAATGTGGCAGCATTTCATCACGTCACCTGATAGATACATCACTGGCAAGATACACCATCCGGCTCTGTAACCAGGCGGTTTCGCTGAGTTCCGCAAATAACAAATATAGATATATAACAAACGTAAGTGCATACCAAAATCCATAACAACAACAAGTAAGGTAATCTGGCACCCATTTGGGAACCAGCGACACTTCAAATTGCTCCAAAATGGCGAACGGCAACCGAATATAGCACCTCACGAAACACGCCTAACATTTTCCTAGACTTATTACAATAAGTGTTTTGTGCAGTTATGGGGCCCTGGGACTTTTTTTTATCTACCCAGGGTTAAGAGTGTTTATTACGTCTTCTATAATCCATGGTCGTTGTAATTTCATTCCTTTCATATTTCCTAAAAAGGAGCAAGTTGTATAATTGACCATTTTTCAGGAACCAAAAAAAGCCATGTTGAAATAATGACTGAAATCAAAGCTCAATTATTGTTTCAGTTCATATTTTGACAGTTTTATTTTTCTGTAGTGATTTTATAATTTTTGGCAAATTTCTTTATCATTCATGACTATAAATGTTGGCATCTTTTCCTTAGACATAACTTCCCCTCTTCTGCCGAACACTATCTTAACCAAATTTTTCTGTTCATCTCTTCTTAGTTATGCTCAGCCCACTTTTATTCCGTTATAACTTTCCCAAACTTGCCTTTTCTTTGAATGAGTCTGTCCTCTGCGTATGTCAACTAGTTATTCGCTTCTCTCTGTGCCGTACTGTAATAATAATAATAATAAATAATAATAATAATAATAATAATAATAATAATAATAATAATAATAATAATAATAATAAATTGTTTTTACCATATACGTCAATTAGCCTTCTAGCTCCACCTTTCAATAATATCTAATTTCTCCCTCTTCAGAATTCTTTCTCTTCTCGTTTTCTCTTTTTCCTTTCCTCGTCAGATTGCTGCTTGCAATGGACTTGCTACTTACTGCTTATTCAGATCTCTCTTGGCCAATGACATTGTTCGGCCCTTTTTTCTTTTTACAGCAGCTGTCCAGTTTTTAGTGATGTGCTTCGCTATATTTTTTGAAATCGTTTATGGAAAACTCTAGCCTCCATTGCAAGAAATACTAACATTTTGATTTCATCACAAAGATTGTAATAGTCAGTCGTTATGAATTTGTTTCTTGCTCTGCAGCGTGAGAATTTGTTTTTAAATAAAATAGACTTATTTTAGCTGTATTCATACGTTTACCTGGTGTGAGCAATGTAGTGTTTATTAATATATGAGTCACCAAAGTCATAGCCAGTTAAATTGTCATGCTTAAGGAACTTCCTTCATCTGAAAGATTAATTAAATAATGCTTCATTGTAATGTGTGGTTGTTGTTCATCATCTGTTCGTTAATGAGTGTAATTTTCACATTTTCTCGTCACCTGGATTCTTCATGACTAATCAGCTGTTGTTATAGCTGGACATAGGCATTTCATTTCGAGGGACGGTGTGGCCAAAACTTGCTGTGTGAGGCAGTATACACATAAATCTAGATATGCTATACGTGAATAGTGCTGCCGTTTTGGACAGGACAAGCGCTTTAGTATTGATGATGTCCAGGCTTGATTGGGATCTGATGCACATTACTCCTTTATAAGAAAAAGACGTAGCCTTTGGTTGTAACCCCTTCTGTATACATTGAACCACAACATGGTATTTTGCTAATAGGAAACCTTGAAGATTTAAGCAAAAATATTCAGTTTTGGGGTCAGCCTAATGTTTGTAATGATAGTTTAAAAGCAATTGATTCACTTAGTTCAGGCAGGACTGCTTTTTACTGCTTTTTCTCTCTTATGTAAATTACTAATTGACCATCTTTTGGATGATGAAATCTGTGACCTACATTATGAGGAATTTGAGGTAGGCAATAGTAGTGTTAGATGACCACGGTCAGATTGTAGAATCTGAATTACTCAAGGCTACTGATGAAGTTCTTGAATACGAATGCCGTCGCTTTTTGAATCTGGATGCCAATATTGTTGAAAGTAATATGTCAGAGACTAAAGGAAAGTGGGTTGAATTTTAATTGAATAACTCTTCAAGAAAAAAAAGATAGAAGACTTGTTGTACCCCCTCTTGTGGAATAGCAAAATTGCACATTTGTTATCAACAAACGAAAATCTCTCAAGTTGATACCAATGGCAAATCTTCAGAAATTATGGAAAAAGGAGGGGCATTTGTGGTTAGTTGATTATGTAATTAGGGATCAATTAAAGGTGGCATAAATGGGAAAATTTCTGATTTAGATTCTTTTAGAGCAGAGCATCCAAATTATTAATTTCTCCCACATATGTGTGTTTTTAGGCCACAAAGTGTCGTATTGTGTTTATATGTCCAATCTCAAAGAAACTGTTAAAGTTTTGTGTGGTTTCTCTCACAGTGTAAAGATCCGGGACCTAACCTTTACGATAAGCTGTCCTCAGCCTTCTTACCCTTGAGGTTTGATAAGTTGTTATTAACGTATGATCTTAGGAAAGCTTTTATCATGATGTCCTTGAAAAATAATGATCAAGCTAGGTTGCTGTTTTTTTGGTTCAAAAATGTACAGAAGAACGATTATTCTATTTTAGCAAACAAGAATATTAGACTTAGTTTTGACCTTCATTGTATTCTGTATTATATAGGGTCTCCAGAAAGTCATTCCTGATTAACAAAATTAATCATTTTAAAACTATGGTGGAATGGCCGTACAACTTTCACATTCTGTTGAGCAATAACTAAAGTTACTTTTGTTTGCCTACTGTGATACTCTATCCACCAGTTGAGTCAAGCATAGCAGAAATGGTGTGTGTTATGGTAACATGAAATAAAACCACCTGTTGCAGTTCAATGCAAGTTCAGAAATGAGTATCGACGAGATCCACCAGATGTTAAAAGCATTAAAGACTGCTATAAAAGTTCTCAGAGACTGGAATTGTTGATGACCGTAAGAGAAGCAGTAGACGTAGTGTGGTCTAATGCATGACAGAGTTATTGGACCAATTTTCTTTGTTGAACCCACCATATCAGCAATTGTTTGTCTGGACATACTGGAGCATTATGCTGCACCTCAATTAGAAGAGTTTCAGCCAAGGGTACCATTTCAGCAAGATGGTGCGCTTCCACACTAGGGTTAGGTTGTTCATAACTTTCTGGATGTAACCTTTCCCAACCTCTGGACTGAGAGAAATGGCCCAACAGAATGGCCACCACGTTCACCTGACATTTACTCTCTTGAATTATTCTTATGAGGTTATATCAAGGATAAAGTGTACAGTACATCATTACCTAATGTTGAGAACTTACAAGCAAGGATAACAGCAGCTCTAGCAACAGTAACTATGGAGATGTTGGAGAATACCTGGCATGAGATAGAATTTTGCTTAGACGCACTTCGGTCAACAAAATGAACATATGTTGATATTTATTAGTAATGGAAAAAAACTTTAGTCATTGTTGTTGAAATTGAAGAAAACCTTATACCTCTACCTAACATGATTTACATGTAATATAGGTCTGTAATCTGGGAAAGACTTTGTGGACACCCTATTTACTTGTGTTCCAAAATGAACCAGACCCAAAGCTGAGGGGCCTACATTTATTGTTGTACTCTTTATTTTATATGGACAATGGAGCTATTAGTTCTGCTGATTCTTAGTATTTGAAGTGGGTTTATTCTAGGTTGCCACTTATTTTCAACCCCTATAGATTTGAGATACAACAGTTAATAACAAATGATGTTGCACTGCAGGTTGAAACTGATGCAAAGTTTGAAAGCCTTTTTGGCCTTGTATGGAATAGGGCAGATGATGTGATTTATACTAAGGAAATCTTGCTAAACCCAGATGCTGATACTAAATGTAAGATTTTGCAGGCTAATGTCAGTTATTTTGATGTTTTTGGTTTTAATATTCCTGTCTTTAATAGAAGTAGACTTTATATGCATAGACTTCAGTGCTCAAAGCAGCTGGCTTGGGATCAAGTAGTGTCCCCCATTCTTCAAAGGGAATGGAGGATCATTTGCAGTCAGGTGAATGGTTTCCAGCCTGTGAAAATTAAGAGGTTTATTGGGAGAATGGATGGAAAATTTAGACTGAAAGCATTCACAGATGCAAATCGTTATTTCTATGGTACTGTGGTATACATTAAAGATATTGACTTGGGTGAGTTAAGCTTTTTTTTCAGGCAAAGAACCGCTTCATCAATAAGCTGTTGAAAGGAAAGTCAATCAGCTCCAGCAATGGAGTTTAATGGTAAATCATTAGGGGCAGAAACCCTGATGGAGATTTATAGAGATCTGGCTATTCCCTCATGCGTGAAAACAATTGACATTGATGGCTTGGATTTGTACTGTGATTCCAGTTATGCTTTGCAATGGCTACAAGCGTCAGAATGTACATACTCTAAAGTGCAGAAGCATTCAGTATTTGTACAGAATTGGATAGAAAATATCAGGAAGTTCTGTGAAATCAAACCTGTTAATTTTATCTTTATAACTGGAAAATACAATCCAGCAGGCTGTGTCATCCAATGCCCTTCTCCTAGACTTGTTTCTAAATCACTCTTTATTTCAGGTCCTGAGGTGGGGCCTGGCAATGACTTTCACAGTTTCTATCTCGAACACCAATGCCCTTAGTATTTCGGTTGTGGAGCCGAGAATTTCCTGGTGAACCTCTTCTCGAACATGAGAAATATACTACTTTAGGGAAGCTTAAATTGATTTACAGGAGGGTAATGTTTTGTGTTTACTATTGGAAGAGGAAAGGAGGAGTTAAAGTAAGGAATGTGAATAATGTGAATTATTCTGTTTTATCCTTAAGGAAATTAATTCTAGATCAACAGAGACATTTTATGGAAGTATTTTCTTACTTCAAACTCAAAAGTAAAACTTCAAAGGATATACCACCACTTGTGAGCCAACTAAATGTATTCATAGATTCAGATGGCATTTTAAGAGTAAATCAAAGTTCAAGAAATAATATGGGCATGACAAACAATTTTTTATATCGCTTTATCCCAAGAGTTATTTGACTAAACTAATTATAATGGATAACAATGCCAAATTATTGCATGGCAGTTGCTATTCCGTCCTGTCTGAGCTTTGGGATACTTTTTTTTTCCTAAACATTTTTCTGTTATTAAGAATGCCCTTAAGCAATGGGTTCCATGACAGGTTTAATACAAGAAGTTTAATACAAGAAGTTTACAAGAAGTGTGAGTTTCGTTCTAGTCCGCCTGCTATTCAATTTTTAAATATATTTGTTGATTTTATTGGACCATTTAATGTTAAACAGGGCCTGAAAAGATGATGCAATGGATTTTGTGTTGCACCAGCCATTGGTCAAGGGCTATTAATTTGAAGGTCTGTTGAGATTTCAGTGTGAAAGAGTATTTGAGAGGCTTTCAATTACATGTTTTTGTATATGGATTCCCACAGCTTTGTGCCAGTGATCCTCGCTCACATTTGGTGGTAAGATGTAACGTAATTACTATAGTAGATTCACATAAACCGTGCATCTGATACTAGGCCAGTCCCTTACGACATTCCTGATTGGTGTTGATAAGCCAGTCTCAGGGCTGGAAGCTCCCAGTCTCTCTCGAGAGTTCACATAGGCCAGATGTATGTTCCACCTCTCCTGATGGATTCGTCTTTCAAAAGTATCCATCAGGAGAGGATGGTACATACATCCTGCCTTTGTGAACTCTATCGAGTGTCGTAAGGGACAGGCCAAGACAACAGGTGTATGGTTGATGTAAATCTACTATAGCTTCATCATTGATCCTGACACTAAATTATATTTGGAATCTAATGGCATTGAGCATGTATAGTTTCAGCAATTTTTTAAAGGCCATGGCCATAGTGAACTAGGGTCACTTGTAGAGTCCTGCGTAAAATTGGTGAAGAAACTGGTCTTTTCAGCTGTTATTCAAGGTGTATGAGCTAATGTTCTTAAATTTAATTCCAGATTGACAAGAGGTGTCTCATAAACTTGCGTGGAAGATGAGTAGCAGCCCTACATAAGTAATAAAGGATGAGTATGTAAAACTTCGTAAGGTTAGACATAATCTTCTAGAAGCTTACCAAAATGAGTTTTTAAGTACCCTGGTAGCTCAGGTGGTGAACGCAAAGACAGATATCGACCAATTTGTCACCACAAGTTGGGCATTGGTGATATATTCCTCATCAAGGAAGCAAACACGAACACCTTTAATTTTCCATTGGGAATTTTGGGAATTATGAAGAACTTAGATGAGAATGACTTGGGGGAAACTATAGGGGCCATTATACTTAAAGGGAAGACTCGTGAATTCATTAAAATGCATGTTACTACTTTAATCCCTTATCTTAAGGAAGTTCTGGATTCATCCTACTATTCAGATAATGAGGACAAACAAAGCTCCCATAGGTTGTCTAATAATGAGAGGTCATCTCTAAGGACTCCCAGGAAAGCTGCCATTAAGATCAGAAATTTAACTAAACTTGTGTTATAGCTATTAGGTATGATGCAAATTTCCAATGGTGAGAAATTTGCCTCCTGTGTGATCCAGTGTACAAAAATAAATGTAATTTATTTTTCTGTATGCTTTTGTGTTTCTGTAATTTTTCTCTCACAGTTTTGTGTGTTGGCTTGAATTGGGTAACTTTCGCTGTGATATATTCTATGTGCATGACTGTTTTAGATAAAATGTCTTTCAAGGCTTTTGTAATGCAATTTTAAGTTAATGTGCATAATGGCCTTATCTGCTGTTGGGTGATCTTAAGGACCAAGACGAGCAATAATTCTCGGGAACTAATCTTTGTTTTTGTTTCCGAGCTAACGTGTGAGATGGCGCAGAAATGGTCGTCAATGAATTCTGTTACTTGGACTTGGACTGTAGCTTCAAGTATATTGACCCAAAGGGTTCACTCATACAACTCGTTTTGACATCGTGACTGCTGAGCTGCAATGAAGAGCGCTTAGCAGACATACTCAAGGGAAGCGAGATGTATTACAAATGGATTCTCTAGATGTTTGCACTTTGATTTGGGAAATGGCTCTTCACTAGATACTGGCTCTCTCTCTCTCTCTCTCTCTCTCTCTCTCTCTCTCTCTCTCTCTCTCTCTCTCTCTCTCTCCACCTCTGGACTTTGCATCCTGCACGGAGCGAATGATCGATGGAAAAATCTTCCTTAAGCCATTCATGTTTCGCCCTTAAGCTAGGGTAAGGCCATTAGTGCCTTTTACTTGAGGTTCAAGAAGTTCAGACGTGACCTAAAAATAATGATAAAATAACTCTGTAAGATTAATTTCCCAAGGCTTTTTTCATGCATTATGCATCGTAATAGTTTTGTTACCTTTTTTTCATACGTACTCAACAAGATATTAGGCCGCTTTGCGTCAAGCGGCCTAAT
>NC_087212.1:81150225-81160225 GCF_015104395.2 Macrobrachium nipponense | reverse complement strand
GGTTGTTAACCCCTTCTGTATACATGAAACCACAACATGGTATTTTGCTAATAGGAAACCTTGAAGATTTAAGCAAAAATATTCAGTTTTGGGGTCAGCCTAATGTTTGTAATGATAGGCTAAAAGCAATTGATTCACTTAGTTCAGGCAGGACTGGTTTTTACTGCTTTTTCTCTCTTATGTAAATTACTAATTGACCATCTTTTGGATGATGAAATGTGTGACCTACATTATGAGGAACTTGAGGTAGGCAATAGTAGTGTTAGATGATCATGGTCAGATTGTAAGAATCTGAATTATTCAAGGCTACTGATGAAGTTTTCTTGAATACGAATGCCGTCGCTTTTTGAATCTGGATGCCAATATTGTTGAAATTTTTTAATATGTCAGAGACTAAAGGAAAGTGGGTTGAATTGCATTGAATAAAAACTCTTCAAGAAAAAAAAATATGGAGACTTGTTTTAACCCCCTCTTGTGGGAATAGCAAAAATTGCACATTTGTTATCAACAAACGAAAATCTCTCAAGGTTGATACCAATGGCAAATCTTCAGAAATTATGGAAAAAGGAGGGGCAGTTGTGGTTAGTTGGTTATGTAATTAGGGATCAATTAAAGGTGGCATAAATGGGAAAATTTCTGATTTAGATTCTTTTAAAGCAGAGCATCCAAATTATTAATTTCTCCCACATATGTGTGTTTTTAGGCCACAAAGTGTCGTATTGTGTTTATATGTCCAATCTCAAAGAAACTGTTAAAGTTATGTGTGGTTTCTCTCACAATCAGTGTAAAGGTCCGGGACCTAACCTTTACGATAAGCTGTCCTCAGCCTTCTTACCCTTGAGTTTTGATAAGTGTTTATTAACATATGATCTTAGGAAAGCTTTTATCATGATGTCCTTGAAAAATAATGATCAAGCTAGGTTGCTGTTTTTTTGGTTCAAAAATGTACAGAAGAACTATTATTCTATTGTAGCATACAAGAATGTTAGACTTAGTTTTGACCTTCATTGTATTCTATTTTTACCCATGCTACCTCTGTATTATATAGGGTGTCCAAAAAGTCATTCCCTGATTAATAAAATTAATAATTTTAAAACTATGGTGGAATGGCCGTACAACTTTCACATTCTGTTGAGCAATAACTAAAGTTTCTCTCGTTTGCCTACAGATACCACTGTGATACTCTATCCGCCAGCTGAGTCAAGGATAGCAGAAATGGTGTGTGTTATGGTAACATGAAATAAAATCACCTGTTGCAGTTCAACGCAAGTTCAGAAATGAGTATCGACGAGATCCACCAGATGTTAAAAGCATTAAAGACTGTTATAAAAGTTCTCAGAGACTGGAGTTGTTGATGACCGTAAGAGAAGCAGTAGACATAGTGTGGTCTAATGCATGACAGAGTTATTGGACCAATTTTCTTTGCTGAACCCACCATATCAGCAATTGTTTATCTGGACATACTGGAGCTTTATGCTGCACCTCAATTAGAAGAGTTTCAGCCAAGGGTACTATTTCAGCAAGATGGTGCGCCTCCACACTAGGGTTTGGTTGTTCATGACTTTCTGGATGTAACCTTTCCCGACTGCTGGACTGGGAGAAATGGCCCAACAGAATGGCCATCATGTTCACATGACATTTACCCTCTTGATTTTTCTTATGAGGTTATTTCAAGGATAAAGTGTACAGTACGCCAGTACTTAATGTTGAGACCTTACAGCAAGGATAACAGCAGCTTTAGCGACGGTAACTATGGAGGTGTTAGAGAATACCTGGTGTGAGATAGAATTTTGCTTAGACATACTCCTGGCAAGAAAATGAACACATGTTGAAATTTATTAGTAGTGGAAAAAACTATAGTCATTGTTGTTGAAATTGAAGAAAACCTTATACCTCTACCTAAGATGATTTGCGCATAATAAAGGTCTGCAATCCAGGAAAGACTTTTGGACACCCTTTATACTAGTGCACCAAAATGAACCAGACCCAAAGCTGAGGGACCTACAGTTATTGTTGTACTCTTTCATTTATATGGACAATGGAGCTGTTAGTTCTGCTGATTCTTAGTATTTGAAGTGGGCTTATTATCAGTTTCCAATTATTTTCAACCCATATAGTTTTGAGTTACAACAGTTAATAACAAATGATGTTGCACTTCAGGCTGAAACTGATGTAAAGTTTGAAACCAGTGATCCGGTTGAGAAAACCTTTCTTTTGTTAACGTTGGAGGAGTATGGAAGAAGAAGTAAAATAAAACATCGGGTACAGGCAGGCTGGAACAACTGGAGAGCGGCCCTCGGGAGTTCTTTGTGACAAAAGAGTGCCGCTTAGGTTTAAAAGGAAAATTTCACAAGACGGTGGTAAGAACAGCAATGCTGTATGGTACGGAAACAGCAAGTATGAGAAAAGCAGAGCAGAAGAAGATGGATGTGCAGAAATGAGAATGCTTAGGTGGATGTCTGGGGTAACAAGAGTGGATAGGATCAGAAATGATACATAAGGGGGTCAACTAAGGTGGTGGAAGTATCAAAGAAAGTGCAGGAGGGGAGGCTGAGATGGTATGGACACCTGTTGAGGAGAGATGAGGACCACGCTGGGAGACATACTATGGGAGTGGAGGTGCAAGGAAGAAGAGAGGAGGGAGACCAAGAAAGAGATGGAAGGACTGTGTGAGAGGAGATATCAGAGAAGGGAATTGATGAGGCAGAAGCGCAAGATAGAAATAGATGGAAACGGCTCATCCGAAACGGCGACCCCATATAAAAATGGGGAAAAAGCTGGGAAGAAGAAGAAGAAGAAGAAAAGATGGAATAGTGCAGATGATGTGATTTATACTAAGGAAATCTTGCTAAACCCAGATGCTGATACCAAATGTAAGGTTTTGCAGACTAATGTCAGTAATTTTGATGTTTTTGGTTTTAATATTCCTGTCTTTAATAGAAGTAGACTTTATATGCACCGACTTCAGTGCTCAAAGGGAATGGAGGAACATTTGCAAGAGGTTTATTGGGGGAATGAATGGAAAATTTAGACTGAAAGCATTCACAGATGCAAATCGTTATTTTTATGGTACTGTGGTATACATTGAAGATATTGACTTGGGTGAGTTAAGCTTTTTGCAGGCAAAAGAAACCGCTTGATCAATAAGCTGTTGAAAGGACAGTCAATCAGCTCCAGCACTGGAGTTTAATGGAAAATCATTAGGGGCAGAAACCCAGATGGAGATTTCTAGAGATCTGGCTATTCCCTCATGTGTGAAATCAATCGACATTGATGGCTTGGATTTGCACTGCGATTCCAGTTGTGCTTTGTAATGGCTACAAGCGTCAGAATGTACATATTCTAAAATGCAGAAGCATTCAGTATTTGTACAGAATAGGATAAAAAATGTCAGGAAGTTCTGTGAAATCAAACCTATTAATTTCATCTTTATAGCTGGAAAAGACAATCCAGCAGACTGTGTCATCCAATGCCTTTCTGCTAGACTTGTTTCTAAATCACTATTTATTTCAGGACCTGAGGTGGTGCCTGGGAATGAGTTTATGATTTTCACAGTTTCTAGCTCAAAGACCAATGCCCTTAGTATTTCTGTCGTGGAGCCAAGAATTTCCTGGTGAACCTCTTCTCGAACATGAGAAATATACTACTTTAGGGAAGCTTAAATTGATTTACAGGAGGGTAATGTTTTGTGTTGACTATTGGAAGAGGAAAGTAGGAGTGGAAGTAAGGAATGTGAATAATGTGAACTATTCTGCTTTATCCTTAAGGAAATTAATTCCAGAAGATCAACAGAGACATTTTTTGGAAGTATTTTCTTCAAACTCAAAAGTAAAACTTTAAAGGATATACCACCACATGTAAGCCAACTTAATGTGGTCATAGATTAGATGGCATTTTAAGAGTAAAATCAAAGTTCAAGAAATAACATGGACATGACAAACAATTTCCTATATTGCTTTATCCCAAGAGTTATTTAACTAAACTAATTATAATGGATAACAATGCCAAATTATTGCATGGTGGTTGCTATTCCATCCTGTCTGAGCTAAGGGATACGTTTTCATTCATAAACACTTTTCTGTTATTAAGAATACCCTTAAGCAATGTGTTCCATGACACAGGTTTAATACAAGAAGTGTTTAATACAAGTAGTGTGAAATTGGCCAAGGGCTATTAATTTGAAGGTCTGGCGAGATTTCAGTGAGAAAGAGTATTTGAGAGGCCTTCAATTATATGTTTATGCATTTTTGCATATGGATTCCCACAGCTTTGTGTCAATGATTCTGGCTCACATTTAGTGGCAGGATGTAACATAATCACTATAATAGATTCACATAAACCGTGCTTCTGATATCTAGGCCAGTCCCTTACGACGCTCCTAATAAGGTGTTGATAAGCCAGTCACAGGGCTGGAAACTTCCAGTCTCTCTCGAGACTTCACATAGGCCAGATGAAAGTTCCACCTCTCCTGAGGGATACGTCTTTCAAAAGCATCCATCAGGAGAGGATGCTACATACATCCTGCCTATGTGAACTCTCTCGAGTGTTGTAAGGGACGGGCCTAGACATCAGGCGCATGGTTGATGTGATTCTAATATAGACTTATCAATGACCCTGACAATAATTATATTTGGAGCCTAATGGCATGGAGCATGCATAGTTTCAGCAATTTTTTAAAGGCCTTGGTGAACTAGGATCACTTGTAGAGTCCTGCGTAAAATTGGTGAAGAAGCTGATCTTTTCAGCTATTAAAACTTGGGACTTTCTTTGCCTGACTTTGAGTATGTAGTGTGTAATGTTGCGCATCTAGCTAATAAGAGACCTATAGCCCTTAAAGTGTCTTTAAGGGAGACTGAGGCAGATTCTTGTCCAGAGCCCATAACTCTAGAAATGTTAGTCAAGGGCTATGAGCTAATGTTCTTAAATTTAATTCCAGATTGACAAGAGGTGTCTGATGAACCTGCGTGGAAGATGAGTAGCAGCCCCACAAAAGTAATAAAGGATGAGTATGTAAAACTTTGCAAGGTTAGGCATGATCTTCTAGAAGCTTACGAAAATGAGTTTCTGAGTACCCTGGTAACTTAGGCGGTGGACACAAAGGTAGATATTGACCAATTTGTCACCTTTATTACTTTTGTGGGGCTGCTACTCATCTTCCACGCAGGTTCATCAGACACCTCTTGTCAATCTGGAATTAAATTTAAGAACATTAGCTCATAGCCCTTGACTAACATTTCTAGAGTTATGGGCTCTGGACAAGAATCTGCCTCAGTCTCCCTTAAAGACACTCATCAAGGAACCAAGCACAAAAACCATTAATTTTCCATTGGGAATTGTGAAGAATATAGAGGAGAATGGCTTGTGGGAAACTACAGGGCCATTATAGTTAAAGGGAAGACTCATAAATTCATTAAAAGGAATATTACTACTTTAATCCCTTATCTTAGGGGAAACATCTGGAATAGTATGGGAGGAAGAGCTGGTGGTGGGGGGGAAGAGGTGGGGGAGGTGGTGAAGGGTAAAAGGGAGGCAAAGAAGAGATTTGAAGAGTCACAGCTGGAGGAGGACATAGAAAGATTAAGAGAAAGAAACAAAGAAGTAAAAAGGGTGGTAACTCAAGCTAAGGCAAGGGCATATGAAGAGGTTTATAATGAACTGGAAACCAAGGAAGGGTTGAGTAAGATGCTCAAACTGTCAAAAGTAAGAAATAAAAGAACAAAGGCCATCACCCATATTAAGCAAATAAAAGATAGAAATGGTATGGTCATAAAAAAGGAAGAAGAAGACATCCTGAAAAGATGGAAAGAGTATTTCGAACAACTGCTAATTGAAGAAAATGAAAGACTTGTAAGAAAGGATGGACATGTAAACTTGGGAATGGTAACGGGAATATCTAGGGATGAAGTGATATGAGCCTTAAAAAGAATGAGGAATGGGAAGGCAACAGGACCTGACTTAATCCCAGTCGAAGTTTGGAAAGCCTTAGGAGAGGAAAGGGTAGACATCTTGTCTGATCGGATGGTAGATATATTTGAGAAGGAAAAGATACCAGAAGAATGGTGGGAAAGCATATTGATACCTATATTTAAAGGTAAAGGTGATGTCCAGGAATGTAGTAATTATAGAGGTATCAAACTAACGTCTCGCACGTTGAAGATTTTGGAAAGAATAATAGATAGCAGGCTGAGATAGGAAGTGACAATAGGGAAAAGAACAGTTAGGATCTATGAAGGGAAGCGGCACTACGGATGGAATATTTTGCATAAGGCAGCTGATGGAGAAATTCATCAGCTGCCTATGGTATTCATAGACCTTGAAGAGGCCTATGACAGAGTGCCAAGGCAAGAAATACGGAGATGTTTGAGGGAGAAGATGGTGACGGAAAAGTATGTCAGAATTATTCAGGAGATGTACAGGAATGTATATACTAGAGTGAGAAGCAGTGTTGGAGAGATGGATGGATTTGAGATAGGAGTTGGATTACACCAGGGGTCAGCACTTAGCCCATTCATCTTCAACATCGAGATGGATGTAATGACCAGGGATGTTAGGGAAGCAGTGTCATGGTGAATATTATATGCAGATGATGTGTTCAGAGAGGAAGGAGGAGTTGGAGCGGAAGTTGGAGAGGTGGAGAGCAGCACTTGAGTAGAGAGGAATGAGAATAAGCAGATCAAAAACCGAATATATGTGTTCCAGTATTACTGAGGATGGTGGAAGTAGCATAAGATTGGGTGGGGAAGAAATAAAGTTCAGAAGTTCAAATACTTAGGATCTGTATTAGAGGATAGTGGAAGCATGGACCAAGAGGTGAGACATCGAATTAAGGCAGAATGGAATAACTGGAGGTCTGCATCAGGGGCTCCCTGTCACAAGAAGGTCCCTCTGAAATTAAAGGGAAAGTTTCATAGGACGGTGGTCAGACCAGCAATGTTATATGGAACAGAAACACCAAGTATGAGAAAAATAGAGGAGAAAAAGATGCATGTAGCAGAAATGAGAATGTTGAGATGGATGTTGGGAGTAACAAGGGAAGCTAGGATTTGAAATGAGTATAGAAGAGGATCAAAAAAGGTAGTTGAAATATCGAAGAAAATACAGGAGGGAAGGCTTCGATGTTATGGACACCTGTTACGAAGGGAGGAACATCATGTTTGAAGACATGCGATGAAAATGGAAGTGCGGGGTAGAAGGGAGAGGGGAAGACCAAGAAAGAGATGGCATGATTGTGTAGGGGAAGATATGGTATCAAAAGGTATAAAATATGAGAACGAGGCACAGGACAGAAATGGGTTAAGGCTAGGAAGAAGAAGATCTCAAGGATGTTCTGGAGTCATAATGAGGATAATGAGGACAATAAAAGCTCCTGTAGGTTTTCTAATAATGAGAGGTCATCTCTAAGGACTCCCAGCAAAGCTGCCATTAAGGGCAGAAATTTGACTAAACTTGTGTTATAGCTCTTAGGTATGATGCAAATTACCAATGGTGAGAAATTTGCCTCCTGTGTGAACCAGTATACAAAAATAGATGTAATTTATTTTTTTGTACGCTTTTGTTTTTCTGTGATATTTTCTCGCACAGTTTTGTGAGTTGGCTTGAGTGGTGTAACTTTTGCTGTGATTTATTCTATGGGTAGGTCTATTTTAGATAAAATGTCTTTAAAGGCTTTAGTAATGCAATTTTAAGCTAATGTGCATAATGGCCTTATCTGCTGTTGGGTGGTCTTAAGGACCAAGACGAGCAATGATTCTTGGGAACTAATCTTTGGACTGTAGCTTCAGGTATAATGACCTGGAGGGTTCACTCATACAACCCGCTTTGACATCGTGAGTGGTGGGCTGCAATGAAGAGCGCTTAGTAGACATACTCAAAGGAAGGCAGATTTACTACAAATGGATTCTCTAGATATTTGTAGTTTGATTGATGAAATGGCTCTTCACTAGATACTCTCTCTCTCTCTCTCGCTCTCTCTCTCTCTCTCATCTCTGGACCTTTCTGCTTTGCATCCTGCACGGAGCGAATGATCGATGGAAAAATCTTCCTCATTAAGCCATTCATTGCTTCGCCCATAAGCTAGGGCAGTAGAGACCCCGACCCCATATAGACTCCACTTTTCTAACCCCGCCCCCCACGCCGCCCCCCACCCCCCACCCCCCAAGGGGCGTGGCTACCCCCCTCCCCCCCTCCTGATTGGCTCATGTACGTACGTGAGGCCTAAAAAGGGGAAGGGGCGGGGCAACCCCCGAAAACCCCCAAAAGGGGCGTGGCCACCCCGACCCCATATAGACTCAACTTGTCTGGGGGGTGTGGCCACCCTGACTCCATATAGACTCTCACTATTCTGGGGGCGTGGCCACCCCGACCCCATATAGACTCCACTTGTCGGGGGTGTGGGCCGTCCCTGACCCCATATAGACTCCACTATTCTGGGGGCGTGGCCACCCCTGACCCCAAATTGACTCCATTTGTATTATAAGCTCATGTACGTACATGAGCTCATAATTGACTCCATATGTATGATAAGTTCATGTAGGTACATGAGCTCATAATTGACTCCATTTGTCTTACAAGCTCATGTACGTACATGAGCTCATATTAGGGGGGCGTGGCCTCCCTAACCCCAAATCGAACTCCACTTTTCTCCACTGTGACGTCACATAACTATAAGGGAATAAAACCATCCTTTCAACCCTCCACTATTCTGGGGGGCGTGGCCACCCCTGACCCCAAATTGACTCCATTTGTCTTACAAGCTCATGTACGTACATGGGCTCATATTAGGGGGGCATGGCCTCCCCTAACCCCAAATCGATCCACTTTTCTACCCCTGTGACGTCACATATCTATAAGGGAATAAAACCATCCTTTCAACCTTCCACTATTCTGGGGGCGTGCCACCCCTGACCCCAAATTGACTCCATTTGTATATAAGCTCATGTACTACATGAGCTCATAATTGACTCCATTTGTAGGAAACGTTCATGTACGTACATGAGCACATAATTGACTCCATTTGTCTAACAAGCTCATGTACGTACATGAGCTCATATTAGGGGGGCGTGGCCTCCCCTAACCCCAAATCGACTCCACCTTTCCTACCCCCTTGTGACGTCACGTAACTCTAATGGGAATGAAACCATACTTTCAACCCCTGACCCAATTGACTCCACCTTTCCTACCCCCTGTGACGTCCAGGTAACTCTACTGGAATAAAAACCGACATTTCAAGCCCTCACCCCAAATTGACTCCACCTTTCCTACCCCCTGTGACGTCATGTAACTCTCCGGAATAAAAACCAAACATTTCAACACCTCACCCCAAATTGACTCCACTATTCTACCTGTGACGTCACGTAACTCTCTGGGAATAAAACCATTTTTCTTTAAACCCTGACCCCAAATTGACTCCACCTTCCTACCCCTGTGAAGTCACGTAACTCTACGGGAATAAAAACCAACATTTCAACCCCTCACCCCAAATTGACTCACTATTCTACCACTGTGACGTCACGTAACTCTCTGGGAATAAAATACCATTCTTTCAACCCCGACCCCAAATTGACTCCACCTTTCCTACCCCTGTGACGTCACGTAACTCTCCGGGAATAAAAAACCAACATTTCAACCCCTACCCCAAATTGACTCCACTATTCTACCCCCCCTGTGACGTCACATAACTCTCTGGGAATAAAACCATTCTTTCAACCCCTGAACCCAAATTGACTCCACCTTTCCTACCCCCTACCCTGTGACGTCACGTAACTCTCCGGGAATAAAAACCAACATTTCAACCCCCACCCCAAATTGACTCCACTTTTCTACCCCTGTGATGTCACGTAACTCTACGGGAATAAAACTTGACCCCACCCCGACCCCAAATAGACTCAGTTCACTGTTTTTTTGCGACTCATGTCCCCTTTAATTGTTTTCAAGTAACCGGGACGTTTACCTCATCCTCCTCCTATTAAATCTCTAAATTTTATATATGCACATTGCGAAT
>NC_087212.1:81142205-81147205 GCF_015104395.2 Macrobrachium nipponense | reverse complement strand
CAACATGCAGCTTGTCTTGTTTTTATTGGTACTGATTTTTCAGGCATTTTTCTCGTGTGAGACTGGTTCCAAAAGAAAAAAATATTCAGTTCAATCATGGCTCAATCATTGAAAGAATCGAAGTCAAGTAGCATTATACTAGAAGTTGATATGCAAGCTATTTTCTTGCCAGAAAACGATGTCATCAATTTGAAATCCGACTTATCTCGTTTTGCTGAGTCACTGAATCAACTGTACAGAACTTTCTTTCCCTCAAGCGACGAACACCCAATTGCTCATACTTTGGGGTATCGCTGAGTTAATGTCCTTTGATTTGCAGAATAAGACAGCTGAAACAGAATGCTTAGCTCGTGACCTCCTTTTGTGGACTGTTCCCCATACCACTGTGGAAAGACGTAACCCCATTGTATTTGTCGCACTTAATTTTATTTGGTTCTGTAGCAGGCTTAGGTTTAGGTATCCCTAATCATCTTAAAATTAACGATCAGAATAAAAGAATTGAAGTATTACGGCACAAACATGAATGAATTTTTTCTGAACTTAGTAAGCAACTAGAATCAATTAACGAGCTTATGACGTCAGTGAATGGACATTCCAGTAACTTAAATCATATCCAAGACATGCAATCTTTGCTCGAAACTTTAGCATATTACACTGAGAAGATGGATCATATATATAATTAGATTTCTCATTTCATTGAAAAATACAAAGATTATGTGAAAGCAATAACACTTGCAACCAAAGGAGTCTTGTCACCGCACTTGTTACCTATCAAAGACTTAACATTAATCATAGAGAATGCCCGTTACAAACTCGGTTATACTCCTTTGCTAGAAGCACATAAGATTGAGTTCTATTATAGCCTAATCTCAGTTAGCATAGAATACTATAGAATTATGAATAATATCCCTTTTGATCCTTCTGATGCATGGGAATCCTATGAAGTAGCTCTATTTCCCACTTACATGTCAAATAGCTCATTACCAGTTATATCGAATCTGTCTGGCTACGGATTAATTTCCCCTAACAAGGAAAATTTTACGGTTGTCAGAGACCTGGAATCATTCGCTAATTGCTACACAGCCATAGATAAAAAGGTTTGCACTGCTAACTCTTTTGAATTCCTGAATGTTTCCGAGGGTTCATGTGAGTTAGACCTAGCATTCAATGGAACTTTGCCCCATATGCGAGAACACTGCTTGGATCACCTGTATCCTTATGGCAAGTTTAAGTTCGCTCACAAGCTGAACAACGGAACCTGGCTGAGATTTTCCCTAGAGAAATTCCGAGCTTCCTGCCCAGATGGATCAGCTACGGAATCTCATCTCTTCATGCTGCCGATGGCTGCAGTGGAGCAACGACCAACTACACCGTCCATGAAATAAGCACTATCCTCCGGGAGAGGTCCTATTTCGCTAATATGACCTGGGACACCACCAACATCGTCGAATTTCCCCTGCCGCATAACCCCAACGTAGCCAAGCAGCTGAGGCGTTTAGCTACTATGGATCCGGTCCACCCTGCTTACACACCTAATGAAGACCTTCGATACTATGCACTGCTGGCCATAGTCTTGTTGACAGTGGCGATAATGATCGTCATGAACGTATTCACTTGGCGCAGGATAAGGAGTGCAAAGAAGACCCATGAACACAACGTCAGAGCTCGCCAAGACAATCTTCCCTATGTCCTGAAACCCAGGGACATACACATCATATGAAATTGGCCACTTCACATAGCCGCTGCTTTGTTTTGGAATTGTGAATTGTGTGAAAAGCGGATCAGAATTATGGTTAGCTTGCACGGTAGAGAGGTTCATTAACATTGCATTCCATGTATCATTCTATCAGAATGATAATCTAGTAGTGTGCACCTACCTGAAGCATATAAAATTTAAACAATGAATCAATATAGCTGTGCGTTTGCACGCACCAGGAATATATATCAAAGTGCACATATAACTTTAATCACATCTATTTTTAATTAATACATATGTAGGCCCTATATTTATCTCTCATAAGGTACCATTAATTTTTGTTCTTATAACCTTATACTATTACATATCATTTTTGTGTCAGGTAACTACCAGAAATGCATTAGCATTTCTAATTGATTAATTACCTTCATGACTTGCATTTATAAGGAAATCAATATAGGATATATATAACCTTTTGGACTTAAATCCACTTAAGTAGGATGTATCCCTACATTTTTTTCTTAGCATATGTATCATTAGTCCTTACCTTTTAACCATGCCTTATCATTATTATTGATTGCATTATCATAATTATTTCTTTGATACATTAATCAATTATTCACTATTTGAATCATCATTATCTTGAATTATCTTATTCTCGAAATAGCACTCGGATACATCCTGTAAAAAGGCATTTCCTGATCTGACTGACCTTATCTTGTTGTTGTGACCGAGCGATGTGTAATGATATGTAATATTAATTCCATGATAAAAAGAAATGTAATACATTCCTTAGAGTAAAAGCATAACTCCGAATCAGGTCACAGGTCGAGGAGGAAGATACGCCCAAAAATACAAGTGTCACAGGATGCGCACGGAGGCTAGGTAAGCAAAAAACACACGAAGGAAAGCTTTCTCTTGCTCTGGGAACCTACCTTTGCTCCCACAAGAACTCTGTTGAATAATATTAGCGTAAAAAGAGGTTTTCGTTCTTGCACACATATCTTCTATTAGGTTTGTAAACTAGGAAGTATTCACACTCTCTTCTGAAAGGTCTCTCTCAAGGTGTAATCTACTCATAGAATATATGTATTTTGCCTAACTTCCGTGTTTCCCCTACAACTTTCTATTGTACCAAGATGAAGAAAAGAATTTGAAGAGTATCTCCTTCCAGAGAGAGAGAGAGAGAGAGAGAGAGAGAGAGAGAGAGAGAGAGAGAGAGAGAGAGAGAGAGAGAGAGAGAGAGATTATCACCATATCCAGACACACTGCTGTTTGCATTCGCAAATCATTCAAGTACAAACCGAGGACTGTGTACGGACACTTTAACTTATATGTGAGTCCAGTCCTTCTTACTATGTACAAAATAGAGCGGGGGCAATTACAACCTCCTGGCTGGACCATTGCATCAT
The DNA here is from genome assembly GCF_015104395.2 of Macrobrachium nipponense. Lineage (NCBI taxonomy): Eukaryota > Metazoa > Arthropoda > Malacostraca > Decapoda > Palaemonidae > Macrobrachium > Macrobrachium nipponense. The sequence continues at coordinate 81,144,097 of NC_087212.1, read as the reverse complement.
ATATCCACAACTTCATGATTCTATTATGACCGGCAATATTCGCTACGATTTTGCAATGGGCTACGATCACATCTCATTGCAGGTGTCATTCAGTAATCAATCCCTCCCTACCATGAACCCCCTAACTGACCGCCCACCAGCTATAAACTGGGATTTTAAAAACCAACAGAAAACCAGATACTTTAGGGTGACCACGAAAACCAGGTGGCGGCCAATAGTTCAACCGGAAGACGCCTTACTTTATACCAACACAAATTGTAGAAATGACCACCACAGGAGGGATCTGAATGAATTCTATTCGAACACAATCTCCTATGCTTGCTTCGGGCAGTACTGCCTATAGATTTCGTCAAGGTAATTCTCGTAATATACCTGGATGGAATGACTTGGTTAAAGATCTGTATACTTACTCATGAGAATTTTTTTTTATAGTAGAGGCAAAATGGTAGCCGGTGGAAGGACATTGCATTACTGAGACAGGCGAGAGCGCTGTTCAAACTTGCTTTTAAACATTGCAGATTAGTTGAAAAATAACTAAGAGCCGACTCAATGTCTAGAAACTTAGAATCTGATGATTATCCTCGTCTTTGGAAAGATAAGCAGTCCTTAAATACCAAAACTAAAAAGCTACCACAGAGAGTAGGAGACGCAGTTGGGACGAAGCTATCGCAAGTATGTGGGGCGATCACTTCAACAATATCCTGAATTGCATAAACGATCAAGACTTCCAAAGGGATGCAGATAACTTCCTTATTGATAACATTCAATTTCATTTTGCAAACCGTATTACGCCAGGTAACATCAGCGATGCCATGAACAGCCTACCTAATAATAAATCGCCCGGCTGTGATGGTCTTCCTGCAGAGGCTTTCAAATTCAGCCATCCGAAAATTTAGATTTTTTTAGCTGCCCTATTCAATGCATGCATAATTCACCATTTTCTTCCAGACTCCCTACTCTTAGTTCACATGATATCATTAAGCAAAAAAAAACCGAAAGGATGCAGCTGACCATGGTAATTACCGGCCGATTGCAATCACAACGATCGCGTCGAAGATACTTGAGTCAGTTCTCCTAGTGAGACTTCTCCCCTTTCTACACACCACATACAACCAGTTCAGATTTAAAGCAAACCACTCAACCAACATCTGCATCTACATACTGAAAGAATTGCTGAACTATTACCTATCATTAGCCTCTCCTGTTTTCCTATGTTTTGTGGATATGAGAAAGGCGTTTGGCAGAGCAAAATAACTGAAGCTGCATAAAAGAGCCACACCTCAACATTTAATTGGCATTTTATATTGCCCTCCCCATACCTGTTTAATATGTACACAGATGCCTTGAATGTCAAATTGAACTCACTTCCAATCAGATGCACTCCCAGTGAAACAACTATAAACAACCTCTGTTACGCCGACGATATGGTTCTGATTTCCCCATCTGTGCAAGGTCTCCAACGACTCATCGACACTTGTCGCCAATACGGAGAAGAATTTGATATCCTATACAACGAAACCAAGACCCAGTGAATATCGCTGCTCCCGAGATCGCTTAAGCATAATGCAGGACCACAAATTTTCCTCGTAAATCATCGGCTGGAATTCGTGCACGAATTTCCGTATTTGGGTCACATTATCACGACAACCTAAATGATACGGCAGACATTGAACAGAGGCGTCGTAAAATATGTGCTACTGGCAACATGATTGCAAGGAGGTTTGCCTTCTTTCACCGAGAAACTGCTGCTCTTCCGCTCGTATTGCTACAGTATTTATGGGTGTTCCCTCTGGACAAACTATCCCCTAGAGACCATGAGACATATCACTGTTGTGCACGATGACATTTTGAGACGCCTCACAAACACTCCTCGCTCCCACTCCGCCACACAG
>NC_087212.1:81122205-81137205 GCF_015104395.2 Macrobrachium nipponense | reverse complement strand
AAGCTGTGCATTTTTATATGCATTTTTAAGGCTTTTGAAAAGAAAATACTTATATAATTTTGCTAACATTAAAACCTTAAGTTATTCAAGAATTCCAACACTACTATAGTAAATGCATTGATTAAAAAAAAAAACAAAAAAAAAAAAAAAACTTATATATTCCCTTTACAAGCATTTAGAAAGGTAAAAATAAATGTATACCTTTAAGTATTTCCCTACGTTGTGATATTTGAGAACTGAACTACTGCTATACTAAAGGTATTGAGTATAGAAAAATAATATAAATATTTTAACTCCAAAAACCTTTAAGATATATATAGAAATATATGGGTTGAAGCTTTTGCCTGTGTCAAGGTATTCGAGAAAGCCAATTGAATTTGCATCACGTGGGAACTGGGAAATAAATTCCCTATCGGATGTTGCCTCTTATCGCTCTGGGAATTCTCTGACAGTTTTATAGGTTAATACTTTCAGGAATAAGACGGGAACAATTTGAAAGTGGTAATGGAAGACCTTGAGGCCATGGCAGAGGGAATGGTAATCTAATAGAGAGAGAGAGAGAGAGAGAGAGAGAGAGAGAGAGAAAAAGAGAGAGAGAGAGAGAGAGAGAGAGAGAGAGAGAGAGAGAGAATTGTTTTATAGCCATTTAGTCAAAAGTCACCAAAAAATAACATACTCTACAAATTTCATAACTGCAATTATCTGAGCAAAATGCATATACTTGGGCAGATATCAAAAAATACTATTCTTCATTTGGGGAGAAAGAAGAATTATTTAGGCGTCATAATTTCAAGGGAGGTTTGAAAATCATGACGCTATCCGTAGATGTACACACATACATACATACATACATATATACGTAATACATACATACATACATATATACGTATACTATATATATATATATATATATATATATATATATACTATATATATATATATATATATGTATATATATATATATATATATATATATCCTTAAACTCTTTCTAGAATATTTCTGATGTTGTGATAGTGGTTCTTTCCAGAAAGAGTACTAGACTGTCCATAATCTTCTTATTCATCGTCGGGGAAAGCGTTGGGGGTTTTAGGAAGGAAAACAATAGCGGTCAAACGACACATTACTTTCCGAAGGGCGTTTCTTTCTTGACTCTTGAGGCACCATCATATTTTTGAGACTCACGCGAGTATATAAGCCAGAAGTTTTAAATTGCAATTAAATTTCATTTTTCTCTAGAGTTGCCTTGAACATGTTCTCTTTAATCGCCTGATTACTTTTTTGTTCTTCTTTTCTTCTTCTTCTTCTTCTTCTTCTTCTTCTTCTTCTTCTTCTTCCGCGATGTCTGTCGTCTATTATCCAAAATGATCGCTGCGATAATATTTGTTCATTATTTTCATTAATTTTCCAAGATCACGAAATTTTCTACTATCTCATTTTCATATTATGCTCTCAGGGACTGGCACATTAATTGCTTTATATACGTAAGGTTTACACATTTTTTGCAGTTCAACAAATTACTTTAGTTGCCCCCTTACAGACGTCGGCTATCATTACTGAAGATGAAAGAGCGCTCAGAAGCTGTCATCAGTGTAAAATAAGGTAATCTAGGCCATCGGATCGCTCGAGGCACATCGCCACCATTCCCCTCAGCTATAAGTGTGTACCAGTCTTTCCCAGAGATGAGAACAACATTACTGTTAAGACCTCCGGGGAAATTAACGCCTCGTTCGTACTCGCCTGATTGGCACGTTGAAATTGTTTCCCAAACGGTAACATAGACTTCCCTTATAGTCCAAGAGCATTAGTTAACATTGCCCAAACCTGGACATAGCTAGTAACAAACTGGTGGGGTTTTTTTCAGGATAGATGCAAGAACATGCACAGAAAGACATCCGAAAAGTCCCTGGGTATCCTCCTTGTGCAACCTTGGAATATCAAGATGGGTTTCGAAATGGTTGCCATTTCCCATTTTTTGCATAGCTTTGCTTCTAGTCAAGATACAAACATAAACTTGGTTTATATCACCATGTTTTCAGGTACAAGAAATATAACAGAATAGGTATTTAGAAGATCAACAGCTTGTAAGTAACATAAACCAAGATGGCGCCCAATATGTCCACCTTTTTAAAAATATTTTGAGCTTGACATATGATGCATATATATTTTAAACAGTGGGAAATCCATCAGATGCACATATAACATAAATTTTTCATACACAAAATTACCATTGTAATGACTACTGGCATTAGCCTTTCATTTTGCAATATTGGATTATGTACTGGAGCAATGACTCATGGCTTAGGTATCACAAAAAGTACTTTAACAAAATGGGTGAACGCACTTCCTCTCTATGCTCCTATATGTGGTGCATTGGAACAATTCACAGGTATCCACACTGGTACACCAGAGCAACATAAAGACTTTCGCCGAAGTATTATGGAAAGAGATAACAAGAATCTTCATGTCTTTGCAGGATGGCTGCAAGCTCATCCACCTTTTGCTGGACACGATCTCTCAGATTGTCTGGTGTCCGCGTCAACTGGAATTGTCGCTGATACATCTGTGAATTGTGATAATGCTGTAGAGCTTGGTAGGAACGCAGCATCTGAAATGTCAGGGAAAAAGTTTACAAACATACCTCCACACAGGATAGGACAGTCAAAATCAGGGGTCAGCATGTGGAAGTTAATTCAACTCAATTATTCAATTGGATAACGTGCGTCCTAAATAACAGCTCTGAGATGGAAACGCTCTTGTCTTATGAACTTGCTCCTCAGCCACCTTCCCTCTTTAAAGATGATGTCCTAAAATCATTTAGCGAGAATGCTAATTTACCAGAGAATGGACTCTGTCTTGAATGGTGGTCATCTGCTTCAGTTGTTTGGTCACAACCATATACGTATGCTGGTGTCTGCCAGACTTATATTTCGTATGTCCTCAGACATTATGGAGCTCAATCCCCTGTGGTTTTTGATAGCTACGGAAATGTGACTTCCACAAAGGTTGCTGAACAGACACAAAAGTGCATTCATAGTGATATGATTTTTGAGGAAACTATGCCTACAACCACAAGTCAACCTGCATCCCTGGCCAACAGCAACAGCAAGATAAGACTCATCCAAATGCTTTGTGAAAAGATGCTAGCAGCTTAAATACTAGTAAGGCATGCAGAAGCAGATGCGGGCAGGTTAATAGTTTCAGACTTCAGTTAGTGTTGTTGGGACAGATACTGATCTGCTTGTTATGCTAGTTGCTTGAGCAAACAATTCTGCAGATGTTTACATGTTATGCCGCAGCAATCTTGTAACTGGATTCAGCATACCGGAAATTCAGCATGCCATATGAGGTACCAAAAATTACTTGATGTCTCTGAATGCAGTGACAGGCTGTGGTACGGTGTCAGCAATTTATCGTAAAGACAAGTCAAAACCTTTCAAGATGGTACAAAAGAAAAGTGAATATGGCTTTCTCGATACATTTATGAAGAGTGGACTCACCAATGACGAGGTGAAGCAAGCTGGAGAAGACTATTCTGCAACTCTACGAAGCTAGCAACTATAGTTCTCTCAACGATTACCGTCACGTCACCTACAAGATAGCTATTGTTCGGAGTTCTTTAAATTAAGTATTCAATTTGGCCAGTTTTCAGCCAACAAGTGTTGCAGCAAAGCAACACTCATATCGTACTTATCTTAACAGAATGGGGATGGCGATTTCAAGATGGAACACTTGTCCTACTAGAAATGGACATCTTAGTTGTCCCTGAAACACTACTTACAATCGTCTCATGTTAATGTAAACTAGAGGGATGCAGCAAGATGTGCAGCTGCAAGAAGGAAGAACTTTTTGCACATAAATGTGCAGCAAATGCATCGGCCATTCATGCGATAACACTGCTCCACCACTAAATATCAGAGATAAAGAGGAGGAGAAGGCATCAACTTTTGGTGAAACATCACTGGAAAAAAAGCATTGCGTAATGGTAGACTCTCTAAATTGATTATGCTTATCATATAAGCTGATAAACTTTGCACCCCATAGCAATCAAGTTTATTGCTTTACTTCAACCCCAAATGTGTGGTCAGCTATTCATATTCAATTTTGTTGAAATTGTGGTTAATATGATTTGGAAATTTGTGGGCATTTTTTGCACCATCTTGATTTCGGCAATATGAAAGTTCTTGATCTTCTAGATATACATTTTATTTGATAGCTTGTACCAGTAAACACATGTGTAGACACCAGTAGTATGTTTATACTGTGTCAGCAAGCAAGGATATGCTTAAATTGAAAAAATGGCAGCCATTTTGGGTGCCATCTTGCTTTATGTTAATTATGATCAGTTGATCTCGTAGTTTTATATTTTCAAAGATTTCTTGTACCAAACAATATAGGAATAACACCAAATTTATGTTTGTATGTTGTCTACAAGCAAAGTTATACTAAAAATGCACCAATGCTGCAAAAATCAGCTTGTTACCAGCTATGTCCAGGTTACAGCTAATACTCTTAACCTACTATCACTGGCAACGTTTAACTTAAGCTGGTAACCAGGACGGTTCTTTTAAATTGAGCTTTTATTAAAAGTACAACATTCCCTGTTTATTAAAAAGAAAGAAAAAAACTTTGGGAGAAAATATAGTAAACATGTTTATTTTGTTAGAATATTTATGAATGGTCCCACGTTGAGCGTGTCTTCCAGAATGTCTTTGCTCTTTTTCTTGTCCTGTTCTTCCTTTGTACGTTACTATTGACCTCATTCTTCCGTTCCTTGTCTTACAAAAGTCGCAGGCAGGAGGAAGCTTTACCTGTTTCTCGAAATGTACGTTTTGGTTCTTCACATGTGTTTAAGTAATTACTAAGTCACCTTCGATGCCTCCTTTTTTATTCCTTACATTCTCTCTCTCTCTCTCTCTCTCTCTCTCTCTCTCTCTCTCTCTCTCTCTCTCTCTCTCTTCCCTATTTCGTAAAATAGTACATATCAATGAGTAATTTGAATCAAACTTCTCTTCAGCAAAAAGCTGTTTCACAAACTGAAATATAGATGTTCGCGTTCATTACTTTTATTTGCCTGGAGTTACTTAAACAAATTACGAACGTGATTATTAGCGCGATTGAAATGTGTTTGAAAATTATAACATGCTTAGTATAAGGGCCAATGAAACTTCCCTTTCCAAATCAAATATTACCGAAATAAGAGACGTATTTGAGTTTCTCTGTAAAGATGTTTTTCTGGTCCAGGGAGCTCTTACAGTTATAGCTTTATCCATGACTATACAGTTGGGATATTTACCAGAATTCCACTCTGTAAAATATCTCGAATCAGATGTTTGATAACATAGGAATAGGAATGCACTTTCCTACCTAATGTTGCTGGACTAATACCTTCGTGGACTCAGCTGAATAGAGTGATTCTAGTTATCCCTCTTCCAAACTAATGAACTTCGTGCTGAGGCCTCTGGTCAGTGCGTTTAGACAAGATCTATGATGACCAGTTGTTGCAGAGATAAAAACAAAAAGAAAAGAAGTGTGAATCTTGTGATGCAAAGACTATGGAGAAGACTCTCTGTGACTGGAAACTTGTCTTTTTTTTTTTCTTTTTCTTTTAAGGCAGGACTTATGAGGACGTATGTCGTTTTCTATTAACCACTTAAAACGACTATAGTTCTTCTTTGTCTTCATCCCCACTGCTATCCCTTACCTAACAACAGGTCAATTGCCTACATGTGTCCCCTCAAACTATTTCTATCGAAATTAATATCTGCTTATATATCTATTAGCAATATAAAACTCATTCAATATAACTTTATTTATTTGGCTCTTTTACTTTTTTTTATCTATAGTCAGCAATTCATTGCTAGATCTTTCGATTTCGGTTGTTTCACTGTTGCTATAATTGACCCTTTTTTCTTCTTCTTTTTCTTTTTTGCAGTTTTTTTTCACTCAAATTGTTTTATCTGTTTCTGTCAGATTTTTTATTAGGCTTAATTTTTATTTCTATGGTTTTACTTTTTAACTTGGAAAGATTAGAATGTAAAACTCTCGAAAAGGATTTAGTATTACTTTAAATATTTAGTTTTATACTCACATCATCAATCCTTATCAAGAGTAAGGAAGGGGTTACGATTTACTTGGTAAGGAGGGGACCGGTGGGGATTCCAGGGAGAACGATGACCCCCTTCCCCCATTGCCAGGTCAGGGCACGACGTTCAAGGTCATGTTGGGTTAAAGTAAATCAAGGTAGGTCATATTCCCTCTGAAAACTCTACTACAGAAATGCCTATTACGCCTACAGTTACCCTGACCCCTTTCCCTGAATTCGATCCGTTTGCCTGCGTGGGTGTGTGTGTGTGTGTGTGTGCATTCGTGCATGTGCGCGTGTGTATGCGTGAATAAATGAAAACAGGAGATGGTTTTTCCTTTCCTTTTCCTAAATATGAGGACGGAATCAAAGGCAATATATCTTGACCGCCTGTGACTTGTTCCGTCTGTAGATCTATTTAATCTCTGTCAAAAGACCTCATTTCTTCAGGATTACAAAGAAAACCTTCAACGAATTTCGATCAACTTCTCAGATGACAATTACCTTGAGGGTAGATAAATGTGAGGTCTCATTGACAACATACATCTCTCTCTCTCTCTCTCTCTCTCTCTCTCTCTCTCTCTCTCTCTCTAAATATGAGGCAATACAGCAGCATTCATACAATGAAATAAATTACGACATGACAACGCAAAATAAAATCCCAAAGATCTTCATACCGATGGGAAAGAGCAAGGAAAAAAAGAAAAGAAAGACAGTCTGCACCCTTTTGAAAAGAGAGAATTGCAGATTCGGTGATAAATGTCACTACAAGCATCCCAAGGTATGTCACAATTATGAGATTTATGGCAATTGTGCATACCTATACTCTGTTTTTTTCATCTGTCCATCCGCCTGTGGTGTTTTTGTATGGTAACACTGCGTCCCGTGCTTTAGATAGTTACATTCAACGATTATAATAATATCCCATTTCGAATATTAACGGTGTAATTCGCATACAGTAAATATTATTAAAACACTTTTCAGTTAAAAATGTATACCCAGATATCCTTTTATTTACCTAAAACTTACACATAGCGTAACTATCTAAAGCCCGGGACGCAGTGTTACCATACAAAACACCACAGGCGGGTGGGCAGATGGAAAAAAACAGAGTATAGTCGGCTATGAGGATGAATGCAGCGATCTACATCCAAAGATGTAGATATATGCACCTTGTAGCCATGAAGAACAAAAATCAAAATCAAATAAATAATAAAAATCAAACTAAAAATGAAACAAATAAAAAAAGGAACAAGAACATGAGGTGAAGGAAACTAGCAAGCCATCGCCGCGTTATGAAATGTCAGCATCGAGATATCAGGCATCAGCACCTAAGTACAGTACAAGTAACAAGCACTGTATCTACGATGCCAGGGAATGGTGCAGATAGGTACACAAAATTAATAAATATGAAGATGGAAGATCAAATATTTTGTAAAAGTTGGATTTTTAATTTTCAAATTCTAGAAGTGAAAAAGAACAACATATCAGAAACAGAAAGGACCATGGGAAAAATCCTTATTATTACCCATATTAAATGATGGGGATAACACACAAACCATCATAGTAATGAATGCACAGGGTTTAGTTACAAGTAACTCAAAAAGAAAAATATAGTTCTTAAAACAACTAATTCAAACTGAAAAAATAGATATAATGAATATAAATGAAACTTGGTATTCCCAAAAGATGATGATGATCAGATAAAGGGGTTCCAAACTTATAGATCAAATAGAAAAAATAGGAATCAAGGGGGAACCACAATATATGGGAGAGACATAAATCAAGGAAAAATATGCGAGAAATATAGTAACACAGAATGTGAATTAATAGAGGTAGAATTTGAATCTGAAAAATTAGAGAACATCGTAATATACAGGCCCCCTAATATTAAAGAGTTTGACATAATGATAGAAAAATTGGATGATATAGTAGAAATCCCAAAGAATGGACTATACTCCTATCCGGAGACTTTAACTTTCCTTTCGTAGACTGGAAAGAACGAATAGGAGATTGTGGTTGTATTTATACATATAAAAAGAGAGTAATAGTAGCGCAGATGATACGAGGCATTGAAAAGCTATTAGATATGCTACTAGAATACATCATTCAACAAATAAATCACCTGCCAACAAGAAAAACGTTAATATTGTAAATCTTAGTATTCGTGAACGAGGTGAATTATGTTAAATAAATAATACTATATGATACGAGTATTTCAGACCATAATGTCATAGAATTAACAGTCTGTTCCAGGAGCAATTTGTGAAACAGAGATAAGCAAGAGATGAAAAAGTGGGAAGGATATGGAAAAATACAAATTTCTATAGTAAGATATAAAATGGTCAGAAATAAATGAGAATCAAACAAAGACTGGGAAAACATATTCGTGAATGATAATGTGCAGGTAAATACGGATAATATTATATAGAATATTAGAGAAAAATAGTGGATAAGTATACCGAAGAAGAAAAAAGTAAGCATCAGTCATGCATACCAAGAGACAGAGGAATCTTGTTCCAGAAAATCAGACAGTGGAAAAAAGGTCTTGCAAAAGAAAAGAATGCACGGAAAGTGATGGAACTAAAAAGTAAGATAGAACTAAAGATTATACAATCAAACGCAAATGAACATCGGGACTTAAAAGAAAAACCCTTTAGAAAATATCAAGCAAAACCCTTAACTATTTTACACATATGCCCGAAAAAGATGAATAAAATAAGAGTAGAAATAGGCACTCTAAGAAATGCCATTTTGTTAAAGAAAGTAGTTCATTCTATTGCAGAGCCGCTCGCAATATTATTAGACAAAGTGTAGATACAGGCAAGATATATGATGAACATAAATCAGCATATATTACACCTACTTTCAAAAGTGGATCAAGACTAGAGGCAAGTAATTATAGACCTGTGAGTCTAACATCACATATTATGAAAGTGTGTGAAAGGGCAACGAATAAAATATAATGAAACATTTCATGAAAAATAATTTGTTTACTATGGGACGACAGGATTTTGTACCCGGAAAAAGTACACACCCAGCTGTTAGTCCATCGTGAGAATATGATTAACGAAAAAGATACAGATGTGGTTTACCTAGACTTTGCAAAAGCTTTTGACAAGGTAAACCGTGATATATTAGCGAAGAAAATTAGAAACATAATATTTTGGACAAAGTAGGAAGATGGATAAAAGAATTTTTGCAAAAAGGAAAACAGATAGTGATTGCCAACGATGAGAAATCGGATGAAGCTAAGGTAATATCCGGTGTGCCCACAAGGTATGGTGTTAGCTGCATTGCTGTTTGTTATTATGATTGCAGACATAGACAGTAATGTTTAAGGACTCAGTAGTGAGTAGTTTTGCCGATGACACAAGAATAAGTAAAAAAATTACTTTTGATGATAATAGGAAACTCACTACAAAGGAGACATAAACCAAATATATGAATGGGCAGATGTAAATAGGATGGTATTTAACTCCGATAAATTTGAATCAATAAATTATGGAGATTAAAGAAGGAATCCTAAATGCATATAGGGGACCTAATAATGAGACAATCACAAATAAGGAAGCAGTTAAAGACCGCGTGATGTTGAATAGGAACATGTTATGCAATGATCAAATAGCAATACTATTGGCAAAATGCAAAGCAAAAAAGGAAATGTGTAGTTACATCACTTCAAAACCAGAAAAACCGAACACATGATTATGCCTTATAAACTGTATGTACGTAGTCCACTTGAATATTGCAATATGATATGGTACCCACACTACCAAAAGGATATTGCACATATAGAGAGTGTACAAAGGTCCTTTACAGCTAGAATAGAAGAAGTTAAGGACCTTGACTACTGGGAAAGGACTACAATTTTTTAAATTATATGGTCAAGAAAGGAGAAGAGATAGAAGAATTTCCGAAACCTCATTAAGGTAAAAATATCAGAAAGAGCAAAACAGAGATAGATTAATAGTGTCCAAAACTATACCAGGAAAACTAAGGAAAGACACAGGACATTAATCCACTAGCACCAGCATCGACAAATGCAGCGTCTATTCAATGCGTTTGCCAGCTCTGAGGGAACATATCAGGAGTGAGCGTAGATGTAAGAATAAGTTCGACAAATATCTAAGCTGCATCCCACACCAACCAAGATTGGAAGATGCAAAATATACGCAAGATGCATTAGCAAATTCTCTGGTAGACATTAGAGGTGCTCACACTGAGGGGACCTGGGGCAACCCGAACGAGCTGTAAGGTCTGTGAGGTAAGGTCTCTCTCTCTCTCTCTCTCTCTCTCTCTCTCTCTCGTGATGATCTGGATCATTGTTGTTATTTTTCTAAATTTATGTTTTCTGGCAAAAGGTACTCTGATAAAACTTATTAATATTAAAAACCCATGAATAATTGCTCGTAGTAGTTCCGCTTCTTTCATATTCAAGAGAGATTTGAAATTTTAGCCGACTGCTGAATTATCCCGGTAAAGCAAATAAAATACCGTTACTTTGGGAACTTCACCATAATGAGATGGAAAAGAAGTATCCAGTGAAAAAAAAAAATTATTTCAGAAAAAAGAAATTTTTAATAAAAAATTTATCTCAATATTTCTCAATATGAAAAGAATTGTTAATGCGTGCTGAAGGTAATACAATTTTATTTTGGTCTCGAAACTTCATATTTCCCTGGAAAAAAAAAAGAAAAAAATTGTAATGAAAGAGTGAACGAAAATCCTGCAATAGTAAGTGATACATTATTTTTTTAGTGGAACAATTTCCTATAATTTTGAATATAGAATATAATAAGGTTTATAAAATTGCCAAAACTGTGTTTGATAATAATATGAACATTGTAATTTTTTAGCTTTCTCTGAACGGCGCAAACAATATAAAATTCGAAAATTTCCCAAATCTTATCAGTTTTGGAAATGCCCAAATATTTTATTGTAGATAATTCCGACTCTGCAGCGTCTTTAAACTCAAAAGACCACTTTCACCTTCCATAACAGTGGTAATTTGATCTTCAAAAACACATGTGAATAAACTTTTTCACATAAACATTCATTTGGGGTGAATGTAATAGAAATTATTAATAATTTAAAATTTCCTTCTATCAAAACTGAATAAACCCCGACTTCATGTTCTAGTTGCTAACGGCTATTCACGTTCCATTTGAAGTATTTCCTAAGTTCCAGGCGTATTTCTTGCTTTCTCCAGAAATTCAGATGAAAAACCCTTGTGGACAGAGTCAACAGACCACAAACCCAAAATGGCACTACTGGAATTAGCCTCCAGAGAAAGACTACTTATAGTAAAATGTGATAAATTTATAAAATATGACGGAATCGAAAAAAGACGACAGCTATCATTATCAAATCAACTCTAATATTAACTTAGTCACTCATAGCAGTACTCAATACAAAGAGAGAGAGAGAGAGAGAGAGAGAGAGAGAGAGAGAGAGAGAGAGAGAGAGAGAGAGTTACAAACAGTTACAAGGATTAGGATGTCTCAAAGACTTGTTAGTCCATCCGAGGAGACTTCTTGTGTTCACTTATCTCTAGGAGCAAGTTTTACTGTTCATTCACAGTGCCCTAATGATTTTGTCTAGCTTTCTTTCAAATCTTCCACACTGTTGCTGTTTACAACTTCTGGTGGCAGTTTATTCCATGTGTCACATATCTTGTATGTAAAAAAAAAAAAAGAAGTTCCCACATTGGGAGTGTGTTTTTTTGTATCTCTTCAGTTTTAGTTCCTATCCAATATTTCTTTAACGTAAATAGGTTACTGTCTACTTTTTATGCCTTTGAGTATTTTAAAAGTTTCTATAGCTGTCCTCGCAATCGTCGTGTTTCTAAGCCATACATGTCCAGGCTCTCTAGTCGTCTTTGGTAACCTATTTGCCTTATGGATGGAATTAACTTTGTGGCTCTTGCTTGTACCCCTTCTAATCTATTTATGCATTTTCTTTTCTTGTTTGATGACAAAACTGTACTGCATACTCAAGATGAGGTCTAACTATTGATGTGTATAGAGCTGCAGTACCGTTTCCTTGTTTCAGTATTTGAACTGCAAAGATAAATGAGGATAAGAGACTTGCATCAGTTTGTAAAGAATATCCAAAAGAATTCTTTGCGCATGTTAATAATAGGAAACCAATTAAAAGTATAGCATAGGTACCCTAGGGACAATAGAGTTAACGTGGTGAACTCAGACTTGGAAAAAGAAGAGTAATTGAATAAGTTTTTTACCAGTGTATTCACAATTAACGACACTACCTCAATACCGGAACCTGCTATTAAATATGAAGGGACAGAACCGTTGGACAAAATAATATTCACAGAAGAGGACATTAAAAACAAAATAGACAAACTCAACAAGTTCAAATCTCCTGGTCCGGATGGGATTCATCCAAGAGAAATTAAAGAGCTAAAAGAAGAGATAGTTCCTCACCTATATAAATTCTACAGAAATAGTGCTGAACAAAGGAAGGCACCAAAAGGATGGAAATTAGGTAATATGCCCCCAGTTTACAAAAAAGGTCCAATCTGTCTAACGTTGGTCGTTGCAAGATTTTTTAGTCCATAATTGCAGATCAAATTGTGGATCACATTGATGGAAACAACTTTTTAAACAGCCAACACGGTTTCAGACAAAACAGATCTTGCCTGTCAAACCTCTTGGAGTTTTTTCATAACATGCTTGGTATTAACGACAGTAGTAGAGCAATAGATATACTCTACTTTAGATTTCCATAAGGCCTTTGACAAAGTCCAACACAAGAAACTGATGACAAAAGTTAGAGCTTTAGGAATTGTAGGAGAAAAAGTAGACTGGGTCGAAGACTGGCTGACTTATAGAAAACAGAGAGAGTCGTAATAAATGGTGAAGAAACAGAATGGGCACATGTAACAAGCAGAGTTCCCCAGGGTTCTGTCCTTGACCATCGCTTGTTTTTTATCTACATTAATGACACTGATATACGCTTAACTAGCAGGATGGCCAAATTTGCAGATGGCACCAAACTAGGTGTAAATGCAGTAGACCCAGATGCAGTGATAAGTTTAAATGATCTAATGAAGACAGGAGTGGTACAAAAAATGACAAATACCTCTCAACGTAGATACGTGTAAAGTGTTACAAATAGGAACAAAACAACCCTCATGCCAGCTGATGCTGCTTGGGAATGTCATAAATAGTGTAGAACAAGAGGAGGACCTTGGAGTCTAGTGATGCTGCACACATCCAGTTATAAGTTTGCGTAACGTTGCGGATTATATTAGAGGGAAAAACTTCTGTACCACTGGCCATGACATTAATTTTGTTCTGAACTTTCAGAGTATCACATTTGAGGTTATCAAGCTGGTTTGTAAAAGAAAGTACAGGAGTGTTAGAAGATGTTATTCTTCCACTACAACATGAGCGTTTTTCACATCCCAATGAAATTCTGCTGTTCTTTTGCTTATCTACAATGTAAGAATACGTTCAATAAGAAGTTTTTTACACCCTATATTGGTGTTTATTAAGTCCATTATAGCAATGAAAAACTACTTCAACACACTTTCACATTTTGATGAACTAATTGGTTTTGGAACAAAAGTAGGCCTAAAATTATAAAACAATCTGTTCTTTGTTAACAACACGGCTTTACAACGAGACAACTACCAATTTAACGGGGTTTATTATAGCTAGATTAACAGATCAGAAAGAAAAAGAGATAGAAAAAACTAAGTGAGGAAATGAAATTGAGTTTGTAAAAGTTGATTAAATTGTTTTATTTATTTACTGTCTTCGACGTTTTGTCCTGTTCGAACGGACGTCTGCATTTGCCCGTCGACATTTTGTCCGTCGAAATTATGACATTCGACATATTATCCGGCAACCTTAATGCCGGTCATTGTGTGTTCCTATTATATTTTTTTTTTACTCTCTCTCTCTCTCTCTCTCTCTCTCTCTCTCTCTCTCTCTCTCTCTCTCTCTCTCATTCTTCAGGATACAATAAGACTATCAAAATATCTTGAGTCGTTTCCATATTCCTTCAGTAAAACACAGCAGCTATTACAAATGCTGAATTAATTGTACGTATTACCATACCGTGTATTTTAAATAGTAACTCAAAATGAAAAAGTCTCCATAAATTCGTTTGTCATTTAACTAAAAATCGGGCCACAGTGCTTTATTCAGAACAGGTGAAAGTTGTACATCAATATACTTCATTATTTGAAATGAAATATTTCAGACACTTTCCTTAGAGCAAGTAACTACTTTCAAATTTCCTGTAAGAACAATAACAATGATTTATTGTAAGTAATAAAAATGCTGGAGGCGTCTCCTTTCAAACACTTTTTACAATAAATCGATAAAGAGATCTTGCGCTTTTTGTTTCATCTACCTAAAACCGAACTACTATCTGACTAAAGCAAGGGAAAATCCACTTCCAGAAGAAAATGCTGAGAAAATTAAATTTCCCCTTCCTCCAGAAGCGTCACCTGGCTTCGGGAGAAGAGAAAATTGAATTAAATTAGTCCTGCTTCCTTTCATTTTTTCTAACAAAAGATTTTTCTCACCGCCTGGAAATGTTCAAACGAAGAGCGAAGCTTTCTAGTGAGAGAAAAATAAATAAATAAATAAAAATTATGCTACTTGTAGCAACCGCTGGAACGCAATACGGATTATCTGTAATAATGTATTTGTTGCTTTAGAGCTGTCTCACGTTTTCGAGTTTTGCTTTCTGCTGTGCCTCACAATTATGACTTTATTTCTAATAATGAATCGGAAATAGATTCGCTAAATGTTTATCCATTCCTCTCAGTTACTCCTTCCGCTCAGTGCAGACTGATTGTAAAATGAACTTTCTCTTTTGAATCGCTGACTTTATATGATGAAACTATAATTACGCTATAATTGCATTTAAAGTAGTCCGT
>NC_087212.1:81120170-81121705 GCF_015104395.2 Macrobrachium nipponense | reverse complement strand
TGGGGATGGCATTAATTTTTGGGGGTGACCTTTTTTTTTGTGGTTATGAATTTTGGAGTTGAATTTCTGGAGTTTTACGAGCCAAGAGAGGGGTTCTGTGGTTCTTTTTGTTCTTTTTGGTTTCATGACTAATTGGAGGAGAGTGGCATTACTGCATTGTGGTCCTGTGGAGATGTCGCATTTTTTTATATTCACCAGTGGGTTATTTTTGGGTGACATGCAATTGCTGAATAGCTGAATTGTGAGTTTACCGTAGTTTTTATCCCGAATAGGTGATAATTTTTTTATATAATTGCGCAGTATCATTTGTGAGAGTTAGGTCTTTGAGACAATTTTTGAGCACCTTAGTCATATCCCGGAGATAATTTTGTGAAATGTGCTAATGTGGTTTCAGTATAGACCTTTTTTTTGAGAATCATGGTTTTCTGAAGTTGAAAGCCTGACTGTGACATTCATTCCTAAACTGCAGTTCGAGGACCTGACGTGTTCGCATGTGGATATTTTGCTGACAATACTGTGATGAGTCCGGTGTGATGACTCTTTTCCTCTAGTGCTGATTACTCAGAGTTTTGCACTATTCTGAGAGATGCTGATTTTGGCATTTCACGAGATGTATCTACGTAAAGGGATTGTTTCCGGCCGTGTCCGATAGATGAAAAAGTTGTGATGCAAAATTCTGTGACGATACATATCGCATTTATGGGGAAAAGTTGGGTTATGTATATTATATACAATGTGTGATGGGGAAAATTCACTTGTTGTTATCTTTTTTTTATTTTTCTTTTTTTCCTTTTCCTACGAGTGATGTAATTGGGGTTGAGCTTTAGATAGCATTTCTGTTTCTGGACGGGAGATATGATTTGCCGGGGGGGGGGGTGTGAATTAGATAAATGGGCATTTGACATTAAGTCTCATTGAAATTAGTTATATGAGCAGTAAAAAGGGTTTTTGCTGTTAGACAGTAAAGAGTTTTTACTGGTTTTGTGGGCTGTTGTAGTATCAGAACTTGAGAGAACATTTTTCAGTGATGATTTTGGGGCTGAGCTCGTTACGTGATTTTTTTTTCTCGGGCTTATTACTTTTTCTTTTTTTTTACTTGTGAGAATTTGTGAGTTTGAAATGTGATGACAGAAGTCCATGGAGATTCTGTGAGTCTGAGTTCTGGAGTGTGTGCTAATGTGTGAATTTGGAGAATTAAGTTAGAGAACTTAATATTTTTTTTTTTTTTTTTTTGCAAAGTTGTCATAATGACTTATGATTTAGCGATCCTATGGAGTTCCTTCACGAGTTGAAGTTAGAAATTAGTTCAGTGGTCATGTTGAATGGGGTTAATTGGGAGACGTTCAGTTAGTATTTATGGGAATTTTTTAGGTCATTATTTGATAGAAGTATCAAATAATGTCTGGGGTTAATTCTTCTTTAATTGACTGATGACTTGACTGACATACTGAAACACACCATAAACGTCATTCCCCAATGCTAGCAAGACGCCCACCAGCCGTTGTAGAGATGTTGCTGTTGTATTCCCACTTACA